>NW_025050263.1:0-13301 GCF_019279795.1 Protopterus annectens
TAATAGTAGGAATGAATGTAAAGGGAATATAGGATGTGTAGTACACAAAGCATGTCATGTATACTTACTGTCAAACTACTGGATTTCCATAATAGTAGTGTGTGAACAGAAACAGCCATGCTAGTTGGTAGCTAGTAGGTAATAATGTCAGTTAATCTACATATATAAAGTATGTATATTTACTATATATATATATATATATATATATATATATATATATATATAGTTGTAGGTGTCAGTGTGCATACCCCTTACTACAGGAAACAGGAGAGGGAATGGAGAAATGTGAATCTACAACACAGCCTGAATCATGAGAGAGATACTAACCTTTACACTCACAGAACAGTGTCCACAGCATACCAGCATGGTCCCCCTTACGATCTGAAAGGGCAATGCCTATCTCACATACCCTTTTATAGCACTGTCCTGAAATCACAGTGAGAACTGCAATCAGTACACAACTGGCTGCATGCAATTAGCAAATGCTGGCTTACAATTGGTGCAGAGGCCATCACATGGACTTATGCAGATACCTACAAAACCATCCTGTACTCACACTCCACACATGCAATACTTTCATTGCACTGTCTGGAGGCAGAGAGAGAGAGAGAGAGAGAGAGAGAGAGCGAGGAAAAAAAAAAAAAAAAAAAAGAACACAAACAACAACACATGGTACACAAACTAAGTTGAAGCTGTCAGCTGTGTCAGTACCAAGCTGGGCAGCAGCAGGAAGCTGTAGTAACAGTAACACAACCAGCTGCAACAAACACATGTAATATAAAGTAACAAGTTAATAGTCTACATACTGTGAACCCTCCATATGTGTCATGGGTCTGTATCTATAGGTATGTCCATGTGATATGTTGTGTGCACGTAGTTCCACCAAAGTGGATGACTATACATTACATGTCATTCAGTGTTAGGCCATGATCCTGGCACCAGTTGTCCATTTCAGTGAGGCCTGTCTGTAGGATAAGTGTGTCAGCTGGTGTCGACTATGGCTTAGTTTGCAGTCATCTGGGAACTTGTCATCCACAACCTGCACATGTTTGCTTTCACATCTGAAGTAAATGCCAAACAAGAGGGTCCTAGGACAGAGGCCTGTGGGATACCACATGTGACTGGCATTGAGTCTGACATGGCTCCTGCAATATCGATATTATGGATTCTGTATGTCAACCAGTGTGCAACCCATCATGTGACATATGTAGTAACATGTAAGCTGATTAGCTTGTCTATGATGCCTGGCGGTACTGTGTTGAAGGCCTTAGGCAAGTCCAGGTAGGCTGTATGGACTGTTGCCCTCATCAATGGCTGTAGTGACTGTTTTGAAAGGTCAACCAGGTTCAAAAGGCAGGATCAGCCCATCACAAAGGCAAACTGGCTGGGAACAAGTGTCTGCAGGTACCCAATATTGCTGTATATGCGTCCCATACTGAATAATTCCATAGCTTTGCAGACCAGGCTGATTAAGCTTATGGGGTAGTTCCCAGGGTCAGTAGAGGTGCTCCTTAGTGGAGTGGGACCACTGTTGCTGTATGCCAGTGTTCAGGTACATATCCCATAGTGCCAAGGTTAAATATCAGTCTTATATGCGGTTGTATGTCCTTTTGGGATTTCACGCAGCACACATCCAGGGATACCATCAGGTCACATTGATGCTGTGTGTTCTGCTTTGCTGAGGCCGGCCCTCACCTGGACATCTGAGATGATAGGGAGGTTACAGTCAGCTGCGATAAGTATTTCTAAGTGTGGGGAGAAGGGGGGATATGCACTGAACCTGTCTCCCAGAATGTTGCCAATATCTGTGGGTTGTGAATGTTAAGTAGGTGTGTAGTAACCCAGAGCATATCTGAGGCATTTGGTCCATATGTGTAACATAACTGAAGAAGGCCTTGTGGTTATCTATAGTGTTCATGGCCATTTCCCTCCCAGAGTAGGCCGTGGATGTTGTTATGAGAGACCGTAGCTTATTACCAGTGCTGACCACAGATGCCTTCCCTTTATGTGAATCTGCTCTGTCCTGCAGTAGCCTCCTTCTATCGTTATACAATCCACCTTTGGCTGGGGTCCACCAGACAGGATGCCTAACCTTTGTGCATAGGGTCTGGGTTAGAAATGTGGGGCATGTTCCATGCATTCTTTGGGATGTCCATGAGAAGCATTCGCAAAGGGGTCAGCAGTGTGGGTTGTGGCTTCCACTGGCCCAGTGGGCTGCATGGATACCATGTCAGTCCTAAAAAGTGAATATCTGTCTAATGACATATATATCAAAGTAGTCTACTGTGCTGGTGGTGGTGGTGGTGGGATATGTATATCCAGGCTGAGTAATTTGTGTCCAGATCACACTAGTGGATGGCGGTCCACATACAGTACCTTGGTATGAACCCCCAGAGTGAGGTTGTGCATTGGACCTGTCTCAGTGTGCTGACCGATGGGGCATGCTACTATGTTGTATGGAATGTGGCAGGTATTGTTGCACAGGTGTTGGCTGAGCACTGATATCTGGCCATGTATGTATCCACCAAGAGACACACATGCTACATATGGGAGTAGTAGTATATCACTACAGTTGAGTATCATGTATAGTATGTGTGCCATATATTGCTGACATAGTCTGCTGATATCCTGTTTGTGTTCTCTTCCAGGGAGATGGCGTCAGCAATCCTACTCTGCAGCAGAAGATGAAGAGATACACCAGAGCCTGGTGCGGGATTATGACATACTGTTTTCCCGCACCAGCCAGAATCAGCAGGAGAGGGCTGCACTGTGGCAAGACCTTGTCCGTAGGGTAAATGACATTGGCAAGCATAATAGGACATATGAGCAGTGCGACATCACTGCAGTGATTTAATCAGAAATGTCCGTCAGCGTGCGTCGGATATCCACAGGCAACAGGTTGCCACAGGAGGTGGGGTGGCCACACATCCCCCCCTCACCAGACTGGAGGGGCTACTCCTAAGTGTTGTGGCTCCAGCCTCGGAACATCAACAGCAACACACCTGCATCATGATGGAGGCTGGATCCACACAGCAACATGACATGGAGCGTGCAGGTAATATGCCATATGTACACTTGACTGTTCTGTACACTGTTAGTTTATGCATGTGTAAGGTGTGTCCGTGGTATGTAGCTGTCAACATAGTATGTAATTGTGCAGGTGTGATATTGCCAATATCAGCAGATGACATGTGAAAGGCAACTGGTGTACTACTGTACTGTATCATATGCAGTATCAATGGCACAGTTGTGCCCACTGACATTAATCTCCTCATTTCTGCAGGTCCCTCCAGTGTTACAGCAAGGCAGCCCATCCATGCTGGTGAGTGTGTTTTAACAATACCTATAATAGTCCTGATAGTGCTAGTAATACTAGTGTAACTCAGTAGTGCTCTGTGTATACGGGGGTGCATGTGTGCATGTGTGCCTGTGTCCACATGTGCATGTGTGCATGTGTGCCTGTGTGCATGTGTGCCTGTGTCCGTCGCATGTGTGCATGTGTGCATGTGTGCCTGTGTCCACATGTGCATGTGTGCATGTGCATGTGTCCATGGTGCATGTCCATATATGCATGTGTCCATGTGTGCATGTGTGCCTGTGTCCATGCGTGGGGTGCATGTGTGCATGTGTGGCTGTGTGCCTGTGTCCACGTGTCCATGTGTGCATGTGTGCATTAGTGCATCACTGGTAACATTGTGTAGACATTGTAAACTGTGTTTCCTGTCTTCCTCCCACAGGTTCTGGTGCTGCTCTGGTGTCCTGCAGCAGGGAACCTGAATCTGGTGCCACAGGTACTGATAATGATGATATCTGTGTAATGGCACAGGAAGGTGTGTCAGGGTCCGTCATTGGTCAGCCAATTGACAGTACACAGCTGTCAACCCCATCATTGCGCAGTCATCCTGCCAGTACATCCTATGTCACCATTGTCCCTAGGTGATGGACAGGATACAGTGGGCATTGACCAGGGTAATGTGGTATCTGTGGCACATGCTTCCCCACACAGCAGCCATGGGCAGGGTCCTGCGATGGTACCACACAGACAGTTACCCATGGGTTCTCGTGGAGCATCCATGGGTACTGCCTCTGGCAGACGTGCCCAAAGAGGTCTGTCAACCTCAGCTATGTTTGGGCTGTCATGCAGGCACAGTCGTATGGAAAGGTACACCAGACAGGGTCTGAGGGAGCTGAGAGCATGTGCGCCATGACTGACAGTATGCGTGACATGCGGATGCTATCCATAATTTCACCGATGTCATAGACAGACTGTGGGGACATATTACAGCAGTTCCACAACCACATGTCCATGAGCCAGGGCAATGGTGGGCGGTTGCGCGTCGACATGGCGTATGCCAGCAACAGCAGCAGCTGGCAGTCGGCGGATGACAACAGGCCGCGGATGCCCCATAGTGCCAGCAGCAGCCCCAGCAATGCTGGGTCTGTGCTGTCATTGCGCCCAGGAGACCACGTGCGTGGCTCTGGACAGTCCCAACAGGGACCTGTGTCCAGTCAACACACTCCCGCTTCTGATGACAGTACCCAGTCTGGCTTACTACTGGATACGTGCCATGCACAGGTACTGTGTCCATGCCCACAGACACTGCCAGGTGCAGTCTGTGGCTGTCCACAAACTCCAGTATATGGCAGCCATGAGGTGGAACTATGTGCATGCATACACACATGCAAAATGTTAACACCTAGGGCTACCACATACACGCACACACTGCACCAACAGTGCCCCACCCTGTACTGCTGTCCCTCACCAACACTAATACACACACATATGTCAATTGGTGGTATCAGTGGCAGACTCAGGCATACCTAATTCACACCCTGTGCATATGATGAAACTGTGCCACCTCCTGCAATCTCCAACATCAGTGCAGGAACAGGTAAACACATTGCTGATGCACAGGGTGACTACATAGAAGTGTATTACTAGTATCATGTTGGTAACAGTACAGTGTGCTGATATGACTGTGTGTATATCCCAGCATGCCTGATGCAGTAACTGTATGACTGTCCTGAATTGTTATCTACACCCATAGTAAGTACCATAGTGTAACAGCTGCACATTATTGCATACGGTGGTAAGGATGTCAACAGATAGCCAAATACATGGGTAGCACAGGGAGAAGCTAATGCAAGTAGTGATGCAATGATGGACATGTACAGTAATGGTGGCAAGTTGCCCACGACAATGCAATGTGGATGTTTTGCGTTGATATGTGTGCAGTACCAATGTAATACAACTCACAATTAACCATGACATAATATCAGTTCTACCATGGACATCTGAGCTGTGCATTCCTGGGTACATGTTGATAGTGCCTACATATTTGCACTGTTACCTACTCTAAGTGTTACCCCTTCTTTGTTGTACAATGGACTACTTCCAGCCCTGCTTACTGTAGCTTTGTTTGCATGCATGTTTGCTTGGGGTTCCCTGGAACACTGCTTCCACCTGCAATGCAGAGTTACAGAGCTTCTGTGGACTCCCAGTGACATCTGCGTAGCGTACTATACGTATGTCAAGTTACCACATGACAGAACATCACTGTCTGTCCTGTTCATGTCGTTGCCTGTGACACATTGCATATGACTTACCTGGCATTTACCCATGTGTGCAGTCATATATGCCAGTGCTATGAAATCAGTAGCAGTACACCCACACATACACACCTTCAGTATGTTGTTCCCCATTGGCCCTATGTGTTGGTAATCACCATGGCAATCACACTACTATGGTAGCATGTGCAAAGGTAACCTGTGAATCACCTCTATGGTCCAGTTGTGGTTTATGTGAGTCATGTGGCAATGTCACAGCTGCCACATGTATGCAGTCAACCCTCTACCCTGGCCAGGAACGTACAACACATGTGTGGGATGCCACCACATAGCCAATCTGGGGACTGAGCACTCTGAACCCAGTACTGCCATACCCTGTCAGGTGGCATGACATACTACAGCGACTACAATACCAGTCTGACATAGACCCGCACTGACAGCAATCTGAACACACTGGGGCATACTTGGTGACTCAGAATAGCATCCTGCCTGTGCATCACACACCTCCGCAGCTGGCACACAGGCATATGTTACGTCAGAACAGAGCACATGCTACACATGGCACACACATCCTGTGTGCCACACACTCACAGCCTGTAGGGCTACACAACACACCTGCTACAGATGTGTCAGGTACCTCTCTTGGCCGCTGCAGTGGGGTCCCGCTCAACAGGCTGTACATGGTGAAGGTCACAGTGATGTGCCTGTGGGGCACTATGGTCCACCACAAAACACATGCATACAGATCAGTCAGAGGCATGGACACATATGACTCAGTCATTGACCATGCCACTATGGATGACCTGAGACATGCCTCCCTGGACTACATGATAGGGAACATAGAAGGGATCTCTCAGCATGTGGCATGGGCCAGTATGAGCCTGATCTTGGTTGCCATTATACCCTCACCAGGTATGCTACCACAATATGTAGGAAGGGTGTTCAATGTCTACATTCTGCACAATCTGCAATGTCATTCATAGGGTATCCAATGGCTGTCAACGTGTGCTTACATGCTAGGGAAGCCACAATGATTTGCGAGGGGCAGCTTGCACGTGACACCCATGGGCCATTGTATATTGGCAAAGCCCCTTGATACACACATAGTGCCTTTTCCTGCAGGACACAGATTACATAGCCACCTCCACGGGTATCACACAGGATAGAACACTAACAGTGATGCTACACAACACCAGCAGTGTACACCGCAAGATGCATGCACTGGACACTGTCCTCAGCACGGTGAACTGCAATATCTGTGCAGTACCAGATTCTTGATTCAAGGCTCACAGGTGCAACCCATCACTGCCAGGTTATACCTCATACCATGCCTGTCGTCCCCTACACATGTAACACACATGGACAGGGGTGGTATCCCAAGGCACCACAGATACACACCTCCAGGTTGTTGGCACAGCACAAAGCATCAGGGCCTATCCATGGCAGCTAACAGTGTGTTGGACTGCCTTCTGGTTCATAGCCTGGCACACAACCCTCCCATACACAGGAAACCCACCTATCCTCCTAACAACACTGGTCAATATGACAGTCTCAAGAAATGTCTTATATGGCTGGACTGCATCCAGCCAAGCATTGTGCATGAGCATTACTGTAGCTACAACACACTAGCTGAAAGGTTCCCAGCATGTAGTCACTGAATTGCAGTGGAACAACATGTTACCACTCCCACAACAGGTGGGAACATGCAGCACCTGTTCATCGACTACATGTAGACTATATGGCCCAGACCAGATGTGTATCCCCTGCTGTAGGTATTATACCATATACAACCCACACTGTATAGACACATACGCGTCCCTTCACAGTAAGACACACTCATATTGTTATGCATTGCAATACCATTTATCCACTTGAGGCACGTGTCAGACATGGTAACTACTGAAGGTCACAGGTATATATGTGTATGTGTCACACACATCATCATGTGCATTGCCATTGCTGGTTTAGGCAATGGCATGCATTGAACAACAACCCACACATGGTCATTTCGTGTGACACAACCAAACGTGGCAGTTGTGGGTTTCCGATACATACCTATCTCTAGTCTGACACTGGTGAGAGACCCAGTAGCGGAGCGCACTATTGGCATTACTGGGCAAGTAGCACTGTTTGGCTGTACTGATAGTGTGGTGACATCCCCTGTGTTTACTGGGGGAATATGCAGCATCTGGTGTATTGTAGTATTTGCCAAAAGGATCTGTTTTCTCACACTTGCAATTACACACACCCTACTACCCCCCCACCCACACTTGTCATTTGCAGGATTCATATCCCTACCTACCTATGTCACGACACGTGAGAGAAACACATTAGCGAAGCACACTATTCGGATTACTGTGAAGTGCCTCTTCTCCAGCTGTACTTATAGGGTGCTGACATCATCAGTGTTTGGAAAGGGTAATGTGCATCATGTAGTGTGATCTCCTGATTGCCAAAAAGCACATGGCTTTCATACAGAATTGCACACACACACACAAACTCCCCTCCACACACACTGGGCAGTTGCAGGATTCAAACCCCTATAGAAACTATGTTATGACACTCGTGACAGACGCATTAGCGGGGCATGCTATTCGCATTACTAGGAGGTTTCCCTTCTCCTGCTGTACTTATAGGGTGCTGACATCATCAGTGCTTAGAAAGGGGAATGTGCATCCTGTAGACTGTTTTCCCAGTTGCCAAAAGGGACATTTCCCTCACACAGACTTGCACACACACTAACCCCCCCTCCACACACATTGGGCAGTTGCAGGATTCAAACCCCTACCTAACTATATTATGATACAAGTGACAGACACATTAGCAGACGCTATTTTTACTGGGAGATTTTTCTACTCCTGCTATACTTATAGGGTGCTGACATCATCAGTGCTTAGAAAGGGGAATGTGCATCCTGTAGAGTGTTTTCCCAGTTGCCAAAAGGGACATTTCCCTCACACACACTTGCACACACATCACCCTCCCTCACCCACACACACACACACACACACACACACACACACACACACACACACACACACACACACACTGAACATTTGCATGCTTCAAACTCCTACCTAACTATATTATGGCACTTGAGGGAGATGCATTAGCAGAGTGCGCTATCTGAATTACTGGTCATCTGTTCTGCACCTGCAGTATTTATAGGGTGTTGACATTTTTATTTCTACAGAGGTATGTACATCTAGTACTACCTGTCAGGTGGGGATAGCATATATATGCATTTGCAGCCACCTACTTCAGGGTCATATGCACATCGCACTGGCAGGTTATGTTCTATACCATGCAGTGACCACAGGACCTGAAACACACAACACAACCAGTCCAGAACACCACTCCCATATCCAGGACACACACTTTGCTTCCCTGGGAACAGTGCCAGGATATGCAGGTGTTCACATACACCATTCCAGTTGTTAACATCAGGTACAGGCATATTGTGTGTGGGAACTACTCAGGCCTCTACAACTTTACCTTACAGCCACTACAATTTGTGGGTCCATGTGCTATGGCAGAACCACTCACCACAGCCACATGGGGAATACATATTGCACCTGTCCATCTGCAACATGGGTACTCACTGTTCCACACCAGAGGTAGGCCACCATTGTTGATATCTGACCATACCCACCTTTCCCTGGACATCCATATCCCATCCCCACCCCCAGGCAAGGTTGTCACTGCAAACAAACTTTATTTAGCACAAGCAGACTCTACACTTGTGAAGACTGGGGTGAACAACTTCAAAGGACTCATGCTGGGGGACTATACTGGCCACTCTGCATAATCCTTGACAATTGCATTCTATGAGCATGTGTAAGGTTTGCATTGATCATGCTATCCCATATACCCATGACTGCTCCACAACAGGACTCCTGTCAGGTGCACCGCCATATATGAGCAGTCCAACAGACAGAGTGAGCTAATACATTGCAGAGCTGTAGCCCACAGACGGAGGACATCTGTGAACAGTTCCGGCATGACACTTCATTCCCACATAATCATCACAACACAGTGTTGACAGTGGAATTGTCCAGACAATGCAGATTACTGTTAGATGTCCTCAGCAACCCTTTTCCAGCACACACCAACAACATGGATGTGGCTTAGCACATTCAAACCCTGGGATCTGCTTGACAGAGGCACAGCTCACTAGCCTCACACGTTGCCTTATGTGACCTACTTTACAGTGGCACAGTAGCCTACTATACTGGGGATGCAGATGCCAAGCACACTCTGGCTAAGCTGTCATTCCCTAGGGCAAACAGCCTAGTATTGACCTCTACACCCATATGTTTAATTGTCAGATGCACAATATTTGTTGCTGTTAGACTGTTTGCAGGTCTTTATTGCCATAGCATTCCCTGTTCCTATGAACAACTTGTGTATCTGTGGAAGATGTTTGAATATGAGGGAGATCCACTATATCACTTATGTCTCTGTAGTCATTTACTGTGTGCACTGGGCAGATTGCTGTGTTGTGGGTGGTTCCTGGAATGATACGTACAAATACCAGATATGTGTGGCCAACTGCTAAATGGAGATATGGCCTAAGTGTGTGAGCATGCCCAGTTCAGCCTTTCCATGGCATGTTGTCTGACATATGCCTCATTTATCAAAGTGTGCGAGCATGCCCAGTGTGAGCTTTCCATATGTTGAACTCTGCAGTCCACCACATATTTGGGTGGGTGTGAACTTCAACAATATGACATGTTTATGGTTGTGTGTTGGGTGTCATGTTGTGTACTTACTGGCCAACTGCTTCTTGTCTGCCACAACAGGGATTATACTGTGCCTGCAGGGATTGCATGGGATACTTTGCATACAGTTGTCAACATCCTTTCATAATGACCTAACACTGTAGTACCGTATGGTTCAGTACTTTCACTGTGGTGGACAGTATCCTGAGCTTTAGTCCTATCACTGCTTGACATCTTCATAGTGAGCACAACAGACTGTGTAGGGGCCAGTTGTGCACATATGACCATGTTGCATTATGTTCAGATATGGACTACCTACACCAGGCTTGTCCAACATTGGTAGTGTATTCCACAACATAGGTGGACATTGGCAAACACTAGCGATGTTCCCTAGGCCATTTCTGATGCTAGTCACAGAGTGTGTTTGTCCTTCGACACACATTGTAACTGGAGTTTGCCATGACATATGTCATGGTTAGTATACTGTGCCTCCGTCTACCTCTGACATAACAGTGATACCCAGGGTAAACCTACCATCTCCCATCCACTCATCAGGATTCCTCTTGAGGGGTGTCAATAGGTGACTCTCTGGCTAACCTGTACTGGGAGTTTACTCAAGAGTGGGGCTTCTGTGTTATGGATCATTCAGTACAGCTTGTCCTATGTATGTCAGTGCTGGGGTTCAGGTCTCTCATGTGCATAGCTCACTGCCATTCAGATTGTACAAGGTGCAGCATGTTCACTGATTCCAGCTTGGACATGGCTTCATACATCAGGCACAGCTTGCCTCTGGGTGGGCAGTATGGCAGGGTGTGGAGCTGCAGTTTGTTTAATCAGGCAACACATGGCATCTGTTCATGCTCTTTGCTACTCCTGGTGAGGTACTGTTGTGGACTTTACAGTTGATGGAGGTGTCTGCTGAGGTACATCCCACAGGGGCTATTGTAGTCAATTGTGACGCTGATGAAGGATGACTGCAGAGCCACAGTGACCTCCCCTTATCTAGATCTGATGACCTTCATGATTGGGTGGGTATATGGTATGTTTCTGCGAACACTACAGCCACATGTTTGTCCAATGCAGGATATCTATCACCTTGTGTCCCCAGGTCTCTCATTACATGTTAGGTACATCATGGGATAACACCTGTGTGGTAATTGGTGGGCACTTACTGTATATCCACGGTGGTTGTCTATACACATTTCTGCAATTAGCTTGCTGACATGGCTATGGCAGTTGTCTGTTTCTATGTGGCCCTTTTGTGGGTTGCTTGTGTCAGCTGGAGGTCAGATATGGTAGGGCAGTTTGTACTACTCTGCATACATGTCCTTTGTCTGGTTTGCAACCCCTCTACTGACATAGGGGTTTATGTTTAAGCTGGTGAACATATCCATACTGAACTCGTGGGGTATTGTCTGGAAGCATTTGCAGTCCAGCTACGCTGTGTGGATCACATTGCCCTCATCGATGACCTTAATGACTGTTTCAAATGGGTCAAACATGTTTAGGGGCAGGATCTGCACTTGAAGCCACACTGGGTAGGGTCCGTGTCAGTAGGTCCCCAATAGCTTTATGTCTGCGGTACATGCTGTTCCTTTCCATAGCTGTGCAGACCAAGCTTGTCAGGATCCTGGGGTGATAGTTTGCAGTATCCATTCAGGCAGCACCTTTGTTGTGAGAGATCACTGTTGTTGTACACTGCTCTTTGGGTACATATCCTGTGGTAAGGCTGACATTGGGCAGTAGTGTGATTTGGCATTCCATTCTTCTTGGAGTCCATGTTGGCCTCAGCCCAGGACACCATCTCATACCTTGCTGCTGTGTGTTTTGCTTTGTAGATGATGGCTGTTACCTCAGCATCTGCAATGTCAGGGGGCCAGCAGTCTGCTGGGATAGATATTTTGCATTCTGGGTGGGGGGGGGGTTGCACTGCACCTGTCAGGTTGTATGTTGGCAATATGTGTGTGTTTGGTATGTTGTTTGTAATATCTGTGTGATTCGGAGCATATCTGTGAATTCCCAACATGGTTCCTACCATCAGTTGAGTAAGCCTTGTGATTATCCTTAGTGTCCTGTACAATTTGTATCTTCATAGGTTCATAGGTTCATACTAGGCTATCCACCCTAGGGCATTAGTAAGCCTAGCCAGAGTGTGTGTGTCTTACACAGCCCCTTGCTATGTGAATATTATGGCCATTTATGAATTTCTTTACTGTGCCTCTGTCTGGATGTGACACAGTGAAGACCCCCAGTGTACATCTACGATCATCCATCCACTTGGCAATATTCCTGTTGAGGGGTGTCAGTGAGGGGCTCTGCCTAACATGGAGTGGGATCCTGTTCCAGGGTGTGGAGAGCCTCTGGGTTATGTATCTGTCCCTCCAGCACATGTCACTCTCACAGCTCCAATGGCTTTGATTTCCTGGGGTGGAGCATGTCCATTACTCCTGTGTTGGACATGGCCTTGTACAACAGACATACAATGCCTCTGTGTAGGCAGTCTGTGACTGCATTCAGCTGGGGTGTCTGCAGCCAGGCAGCATATGACATATATTTGACACCCTTTATCCTCTTGGTGAGGTACCTTTGAGGTCTTCCTAACCGCTGCAGGTGTCAGGTACGGTACATCCCATATGAGTCATTGTACTAGATTATGGGTCTGATAAGGGAACAGTACAGGGGCACAGTGACCTCTGTTGATGAAGATGTGAATCCTTTCATGATACAGTATCCAATATAGACAGTCTTCCTAGCCACATTGGCATTGTGAGTGTCACATGACAGGTTACTGTCACTTTGTCCCTAGGTCCCTGATTACTCCTTGCATACATAATGGTTTACCACCTATGTGTAATTTGAGTACCTTGTTTGGTATTTGGTGGGACATTCATACTGTCCAGTGTCTTCAGGATGTCTGGGTGGGGTTCCTGTGCGTGAGTGTGTGGTCTATCACATGCTACGACTGTACAGCAGTTTGACTACAGTTAGGTGCACATGGGTGGTCTCCTGCTT
>NW_025050264.1:0-13498 GCF_019279795.1 Protopterus annectens
AAATGAATATTTACTTTACCACATTTTTAATCTCTACATTCCATTGATATATTTTACATTAGTCATAATCATAGTGTTTATGTCTATATTTTAGGTTCATTTATATTACTAGGTGTCTCTAGTTCAATATATTGGCACAATCCTGAACATATATATGTAACTTATACACTCAGACATTTGGGAAAAACATTATGTTGGTTCTTCTTCATATTAATACATATATTTTTTTTTTTGGAAGAATATACATTTTGAAGCAATGTCTGATTTACTCACTTTTTAATCTGAAACCCCAGTAGATTTTTTAGCTTGTTCCTTTTAAGGCATTTAATTAATACTTAGCACATCTTATTTACTCCCAATTGGGTTTCAAATGTAGTAGGTTGAACTGCATTGTATGTATTCGAAGCAATCTGTTATGAAGCGGGCCCCTGCAATAAACTAGGGTGACTGCATTTAATTCGGGGGGTCTGGGGTAAACCCCTTTTCCCTCAGTTTTTTTCATTTTTGGTTTTTTTTAGGGGGAATGTCAATGTAGTCCCTATGTGTTTTTCCTGTTTTATGCCTTCCCGCGCAGTGTAATTCCCCCGGGTTTGCATTTTGGGGTGCCATCTTGTTCATAGCTTGTCCATCCAGGGGCCTACTGGACACTGGTATAGGGCTGTACACATTTCACCCTGCATTTAGCATTCTCCGTGGATGTTTGCATTATTAGGGGAAGGGGGTACTACGCACACCCCTCCCGGGGGGACAAAGGATTACCTAAACAACACCGAGCCCATTTTCTACATACCCGGGACCCCTTTGCCAACAGTCGACAGTACCCATTACACATCCTTCATGTGGGGGACTGTGATGGGCCTTCTATGGCCCGTACCCTGGGTATTTCTGTGCATATGTGCTGCATTTCATGGACAGCTATCATCAACATTAAACACGCGGGTGCATATGTGTGGCTGTGCGGGTCACGACAATGAGTTCATTTAGGTGATGAGGAAGCTGGCAGGCATTCCATGAATAAATTTTGGGTCCTACAATGGACACCACTGTGCATATGTAAAGTGTAGAGTTGTGGACTGTGTCCTTGTGGCCCGTGGGTTTGACTGATGCTGTGTGTTCAACAATCGCGGGTGTCTGTTGACTACCCATAGTGTAGTGCTACGGAACCATGTTTTCCGGACCAGAACCCAATGGTGTACATCCAATGTTGCAGGTTAACAACCGCTTTAATTAATCCCCAGAGGTCACGGTTGGGAATATGCCCCTTTATTGTCAACAAATCCAGACTGGGGAAATCACGGGAACTTTAGCCGGGCTTACCGGGCCCTTTGCAATTTTTAGCAGAACGTGTCAATACATGTATGATAATACATATTGTCATGCGGGGTTCTATGTTATTTGGACAATGGCCCGCTATTGGCATCCGGGTGTGAGGTTGGGGTTTCCATAAAATTGCTTGCTCAGAGGCAGACTTCCCAATTCTGAACACTACTGTGGTCTCCTTTAAGGGGCCCTGAGCCAGTGGTCCCGTACTGCAGCCACTGCATCATCACATATGCCTCTACCGTACCTACAGGACTGCATGAACCAGGCATTCCCTTACCCAACTGTGGTTCATTGTACCAATGCCAAGCATCCAGTGTGGTGCCCCAGCCATACACAAGCTGTACAACAAGGGGGGTGGCTACTAAAAGGGCGGGAGCACCGTATAAATTGGTCTTTATGTGTAGAGCTACCCTGTCATGACATGGCCCGGGGCCTTCCACAGATATACCTACATGGACCTGGCTGACAATCATACCACCTTCATTTGCTATGCTCCCCTGGGAGGTCACCCCCACATATGCTCTGACTGGGTTCACATGATGTGGAGTTTACTCAACATACACACATTGCCAAAATACGGGCAAGTCCAGTGAGGACATCTCCACCCCCCCCACATAAAGAGATGTCTGTACCAGTGGTTTGTGGTCCCCAAATGTTCTGTGAAAACCGGTGGGACATGCTCTCTCCAGGGTAGTGAAAATAGCATCCATGAGACCAGCTGGTGACCCACTGTGTACTCCACTATCTCATTGAGGAATTAGACCCACAGTTAGGACAGCTTTTCTTTGTAGCCTCACCTCAAAAATACCCAGGTTGTGTTCACCCAAATGTAGTCCCCGGGCCAATGCCTCCACTACCCTGGTTATTACTGTCCCATTACCATGAGGAGACCTATCTGCAAAGACATGGGAGGGATCATATGCTCGGATGAAGCATAGGGGGCTGCATACTTTGCATCCAACAGGTTTGGCTTGTTCAGGGGCGGTTCATGCCTTTAAAGCATGGTTGCTTTGGGGCAGTCACCGAGGCCATTGATGGGGCTTGCAGTCCATACAGCCTACCCCGACCTGGCAAAGGCCTTCAACACATTACCCCCCCAGGTATCGTTGATAAACCCATTGGCTGGGATGTGAACACGACATCACAGGATTTTTTAAACTGGCTATTTACACAACCCACACGGGCATAGTTGCTGGGCATGTCAGACCTACTGCCTGTCAAGTGGTGTCCCATGGGGCCCTTCCCCGGGTCCACTCCTTCATACATCTACATTTCCACAGTACAGGCCCCACAGGGTGTTATGGGCAACATTGTTTGTAGATGACTGCAAAACAGGTGCCATAGTGGGACGGACATCTGACACAGATATCCTTCAAAAGGGGGCCCCCCAGATATGCATATCTCTGTCAGGGACATGTCCCACAGCTAAATGCAAAAAGCAACATCATACCGGGGGACTAGGTCACCCTGTCCAGCATATGGGGGGGCTGTCCACTCCCGGGGGTGTTTACCGGGGATCGGGGGACTTTGGGTCACCATTCTTCAACACACACTTGCTATCGTGGTTGTGGGACTTTACATTGCCCACCTGTTTGTGCAGGGATTCACATCTACATCGGGGTAGGTCATTGTCTCCTTGTACCCATTATGTTACACCTATGATTACTAACCCCATTCGATTTTCTGACCCCAAAACCTGGGTGGGAAGGCCTCATAGGTTAATTGTTTCAGATGCAGGGACATGGATTTGTGTAATGCTGCCCCCCTTGTAGGACCCTGCCCCATTCAGTCACATACCTGTTGTTTAGTGTTGACCTGTGCCTGACAAAAGGCCATGTCAACCCATATGTCATGTTTGCTTCACCTACTGTATCTGCATCCCAGAACCACAAAGGGGAGGTGACATGAACCTTGTCACGGTCATTAATGGATGTGTTGGTGTGACACATTCACCCGACACTCACAATGTGTGGATCTACATCACAGTACATTTAGACAGAGATCCTTCCTAGCCTTGTTCGGGGATGTTGTCCATTGGATGGGGTTTCAGTATAGGCCGGGATTACATCATTATCACTGCTTGACAGAGGTACAGCAATATCATAAGTATTTTATCTCCGGGACAGAAGGTTGGCAAATAAACCTAACTATGGTGTAGGGTTATGGCTGAACTGGGGATGGCCTCCCTGTACCTATGGACATATGAACCTATATTCATAGTTTGTCCCATTTACATTGCTATCCCTATCCTCTTTCTCATGTGTATATTTCTGTGGCACTGATTTTCCTCTGTATTACTTTCAGGTATGCTGTCTACAGTGCATACGCCGTTGATGACAGTGTATCTGTGTCCCTAACACTGTGATACGAGGACTACCACACATCCTTAAAAATTACATGATATGTCCATTCATTCTTCTTTGGCCTAGGGGGGTGTTAAGGCAACAATTACACAAGTCCCTGTTTGTGCATGCTTCATGTTGGTGTTTGACCAGCCTCCTTGCAGTCGTGTGTTGGCAGTGTTTCTGTGTTTTTGGGCATGTGTTTTATTCCCGGTACATCTGTGGGATTTGGGGGGCACATGTTCCTCTTTGCGGGGACACCCATCCTGGGGTTTGTGTCCTCCATCTACACTTGGCCCCTGCCGTATGTCCTGTTCTATTCCCCCAGTCATGTATCCCTTCATGCACTACTACTGCGTGTTACTGGCTGTTTGTTTTGGTACACATGGGATTGTGGTGGTTGGCTTGACCTATTCCCATGCTAGCATACACATCTGTCAATTAGTTGTTTAAATCAAACTGTAACACTCATTAGTCTTTTCAAAATGACAGTCAATAACACAGGAAGAGATTAACGTTTTAATACTGTGCACAGGAGGCAAATAAAGCAGTAAAGTTTAGATTTGTTTATCAAAACACTGTATAAATTTTGTTTACAAACATCTTTTGCCCCCCTTAATGATGTGGTCGTCACAGGGCATTTACATCACTAAGTCCACAAAATTTTATTCCTACAACAGTGCTAAAGGGAATGCTTATTAAATGTTTTCCATGAGGATAGCACAGCCTTGCGGCCCATATTATTAGACTGTCCTTTGTAAAGTCTTCAAGGTTCCAAGACTGTTCAGATATCCACTTCATTCCTACTAGGGTTTCCCTTTTTTCTCTGGTGAGCAGCTGTACTCTGTTTTAAAACTCACAAGGCCATCCTCCTCAGTGGAAGGATGACAATATACCTGTACATACATTTATTATTCTCTAACCCAGCAGATGACTAATGCTGAAAGACATCCCCGCTGCACTGGTTACGCCAGGGTCAGGGTTCATCCCCTGCAGCTACACTACAGGCAATTACATGCATGATAAGTTTTACTGCCATATTAAAAAAGAATAATATGCATTATACACTATTTGCTTCTAAATGCACGTCATATATATGTTTAAATATATTTTGCTAACATTCCCCCTCCTTTGATTGCTTCTATTCTATCCAGAAAAAACAACATTTTTCACCCTACCTCTTCCTTTTGGAAATTTTTAAACTAGGCAAGTATTTGTTGTACATTTCAGAAAGGTTTTCATTTTGTATTGACAAATACCACTACAGGTCTTGATACATAGTCTGGTAAAATCGTCGACAAGTCCCTGACTAATACTTTCATGCAAAGTATCCCAACAGACACATGCTCCCAATATGAAGAACAACACAAATGGCAATCAAGATATTCAGTATGCTGAAACCCCCTCCACCAAATGGTTTGTGGAAATGGTTCCAGTGGGTTTGGGCCTGGTTCCCCATGGTGACACCTGCTGTATTACCTCTAGGTGGGGGTTGATATTGGGCTTATTATGGTACTTGACACAGGTCTTCTTTGATAAGCCAAATACCATTCTTCCCCCAGGGTGCAGGGGCTATTACATTTTTTGACACAACAGTTCTCATTGCATCCAGTTCATCAGTCACAAGTTCAAGAGTGGAAAGTCACATTCTCATTCCTCCGACAGGTTTTGAAACTTCCTCTGTTCCCCGATTGATTTCACTACTCCAAAGCTGGGTTGTTCCAGCCCAGATATAAAGCTGTCACTCAAGTCCATATGATCAATATTCCTTTATCTCTTGCAGAAGAATGATTTTTTAGAACAGCTTCCATTTCACCCACTGGATTAGTAGGGTTTCTCGACTGTGTTCCCAGTTCTTGACTATATGTTTAAGTTCATTTCTCCCCCGAGGCAATTGTACAGTATGTCATTGACTGGAGCCAGAAACCCAAAAACAACTGCGGACCAATTCTCAGGTAACCATTGATATGCTTTTTCCCCAAACAAATAACAATATTTACTTTACTACTGATCGGGTTAACTCTGCATGTAACATTTTCCTGTCTTACAGAGGACTGTTTATACAATTCAGGATGTTTCTGCACATCTTTTAACATTGTTCTCATGAAGTTCAATACAATCATGAATGGTGCTACAACTAGTATGTGATCTTTGGCTGTTATATGCTTTTGTAAGACACAGTTATGTTACAATTACTCCCACCAATTTGAACTGTATCATGTTTATAAAAACAAGCAATGCCTTTTTGTGTAACAGGTAAGTACAGTGCCACTTTGTCCTGTGATCTCACAGAACCTGTATCAAAGTGTAAATATTCACAAGTCTCAATCTATCCCCAAGGGGACAACATCATCGGAAGTCCTCCAAAGATGTAGGTATGGCAGTACAAACATAGCAATTTAAATGTTCATAGTCTGTACATGCACACGTCATGCCAGGTATGTGTTGGTTTGGAGCCCCTCTGTGGCCAGTTCATCACGTATCATATTTTATCGTGTAGTTATATGCAGGTAAGGTCCCAGCAAATGTAAAGTCACACAAACATGGTTTAAAAGGTGTATATCATGACAGAAACCAAATGTCTTTGGGGTTGCTTTGTATTGTTATACAGTCTGCCGGGGGATTTTTCTCTATGGTATATGCTACAAATGTAAATCAGACTTGATATCCTTTACGGTTTGAAAAGGGGAGGTGAAACCCCGGACACCTCTCCGCAAACTTTTCTGCAGTAGGGTTTCCCCAGTACCTGGTACACCTTCCCCCTTGGACCAAAGTTCTTTTTTGGGTAACAGTGAAATACACACAGGATACTGGGTCAGCCTCCGCTTGCTCTTTATCTGTAAAGATTTAACTGCAAAACAGTGTTATTGGTTAAAAATCCTCTCATGTACTTTCTAATGAGCCATCGACCTCCAGCTCTGCAGGCATGACAGCTTTCCACTGTGGCACATGATATGCCATTCCAAATACTACTTCAAAGGGGGTAAAACACTTTACATTTGGAACTGTTGTCATGCTCAGCAATGCTACAGGTAGACAGCAAATGCAACTCGTCTGGGTGTCACCCATCAACCTCCTCAACTTATTTCTCGGGATCCCATTGTACCAGTCATGCTGACTGTGGGTTGTACATGCAATTTTTATTCATGGAAATACCAATTAATCCCCCAGGTTGCTGGATTGTCTGGTTCACAAAATGTGTTCTATTGTCACTGTAGCTTCTTTACAGTATGCCAGATCTAGGGATACTTTATTTTACTGGGACCTTTGCCACTGCTGCTGCATCCGGATTCCTGGTTGGGAATGCTTCTACCCATTTTGATAATATATCTATAATCACTAAACAGTATTTCTTCCCTTCACATTTATTCAGCTGTATAAACTCCATACAAATAGTACGGAACGGTTATGGTGGTGTAGGTAAACCCACTCCCTTCGGTTTAAATGCTCCCTGTGCATGATGTTTACTGCAAATATGACACGCTGCTCATGATGTTTGTATGTGGTTCCTAATTCCGTATGTTAGCGGTATTCTGTTAACCAACTGTACCATCCCCCCTGTTGAGACATGGCTCTACCCATGGCCCAACAAAGCCGCATATCTGAATACATTAGACGTTAATATTGGCTTTCTCACTGTGGATATGTACAGTCCGTCTTCAAGGATTGCTCCGTCATACCCACATCTGCTTTTCTGCTTTCGTAGTTCATGTTTGCATTGTTTGTAACATTTCTACATCTAGAATGTCTGAGGATTGTCATTCCTCATTCAAAAGACACTTTCCAGACTGTGAGGCTGCTTGTTTTGCAGCTGCATCAGCTCGTGCCTTACCTTTCCTACTGTTATCCTGTTGCTTTGTATGAGCTGCACATTTACAATTAGCTACTTTAGTGGGTAACTGAATGGAATCTAATGCATTCAAGATCAATTGCATGATTAATCGGTTTACCGGTGGATGTTATCATTCCCTATTCTTCCACTGCTGCTCATAAACATGCACTGTAGAGACAACATACTGACTATCGGTATAAATGTCCACACATCAGTTTTCGCTAGAGACAAGGGTTAAAGCTATCGATTCTGCTGCTTGAGCAGACACGTTATGCTGCAGGGTTGGGCTTCTACAATCTCATTATCAATAACTACTGCATAACCTACTTGATTCTTTCCTGTTGGACTCTTTCTACATGATCCGAACATAAACTGTCACCTCTGCATCATCAAAGAGTATATCAGTGATATCCTGTCTGTGGGGAGTTTTTTCCTCCATTTCATATAGGCAACTGTGTGGTGTGCCATACACAGGTGTCGGACGGCGTTGATAGGTTTAATGTTGTACAACGTTCAATCACCATATGAGGTTGACTCAGGGTATGGTCAAACAAGAAAGATGTCTGCACGGGTCAGGAATGCTATTTTCTTTGCAGCAGAATGATGCAACTGCAGGGGACACTCTCACAGTGAGAGGGTGGTAATAACATTGAGGCCGAGGCCTGTACTGCCATGGGTGCTGCAACAACTGCCTGTACACAATGTGGCACTGACCATGCCACGTGTCCAACTGCAATGAGTAGGCTAGGGGGTTGCTTACTTCCATGCTGTTGCATCAAGACTGCGCCATATATCCCTGCTTACAATCTACAGTCTGACAACATCTTTATGATTATTGAGACCTAAAACAGATGTTGAAGCTATCAATCTTTTTAGTCTGCAGAAAGCTGTTTCTGCTACTGGAATCCTGTGTATTTTGTTGTGCTGCCATAGGTGTATTAAAGATTAAAGCAGACAATAGAGCAGATTCCAAAGCATTGTTTGGTAACCAGCTTGAAAAAGGGTTAGTCGGCCCAGGAAGGACATCATTCCCTTCTTGGTAGTTGGCTTGGGTGCTTGTGAAATTGCTCCCTTTCCCCGATGTAATGTTCTACCCTCCTTGGATACCACATATCCCAGGTACTTGACCTGTATTCTCTGTAGTTGCAATTTATGCTTGCTTAATTTATGTCCCTGTTCTGCTGAATATTTCAATAATGCTATTGTATCTTCCCTACATTGCTGCTGGGGGGGCAAGCAGAATATCATCCACATAAAGAGAACTTGACGGGGGTGGAGTAAACACCGGAATGTTGCTAGCCATCTCCGGATATCGTTGGACTTTCACAGTATCCCTGCCCGGGTATGGCTGTATCTTTACCCTGAATGTAAATGCAAAACAATACGGACTATCGGGATGTATAGGTATTGAAAAGGAAGCATAGCTTAATGTACCCGGTAAGATACTTCTGTGGTGGGTTCATAGCATTCATTGTAGTGTGTGGGTCTGGCACCATGGGTACTGGGTTTTATTACATGATTTACAGCTTGTAAATCCTGTACCATTTCCCCTTTGCTTTTCTATCAGAAGATACGGGGGTATTGCATGGTGAATATGATTACTTTGTAGAGGGGGAAATTTCCCCTCTGTGACATTCCGGATATCTGCTGATGTCCAAGGTCTATACACTAAGGGAATAGGGTCCTGGCCTTCCTGTCCTGCATGAGGGTTGGTACTTCAATTAATTGACAATATCCTCACTCTGTTCTAGTGACTCTCTTCTTGATGTCCCTAGGTATTTTATGGGTTCGGGATGTGGTTTCAATAGCTTCTCTTACATTTGGTGTGATACCTCTGTTGCCACAGGATAACATGTGGGGACTAGCCTGCCCCCCCCTTCATATCGTGGATGTGGTATGGGAGGGTGGAGGGGTGCTGTCGCTACTACTGTATTATTATCTTCTGTAAAGATGATGCTTTCGATTTTTTTGTGTTCTGTTCCCCGGTTACTACCTCAATCCACCTATGTGCTTGGGGTCCCAATTGTCGCTGTTTTTCCCCGCAATCTTAGGTTGCCACCTTTTCAAATGCACAAAGTGGGACATTAGTGTTAGGGCGTGTCATTTTGCAGGGCAAAACATACCCACGGCCAGTACAAAGGACAGCAATTCACTTTTGCCAGGAGAGCAACCTATTCTTGTAGCATTTCAGTTTCTTATTCTGTTTTTTATGATATTCTGGTGTTTCAGATACAAATAACTGTTTTATGCTACCATTAAAGAAGATATATGAAATATTTTTGTCCTAAATATCAGGACATTTGCCATTTGTTCAGTTTGTTTGCAGGACACAATGGCCAAAGAGGGACTGTCCCCCACACAGTGGCACAGGTGGTTACCCTAGCACACCCGCATCACATTTTCAGTGGTTCCAATGTTTCAGTAAGATATTTGTTAATATACCATCAAAGTCATATTTATTACCATTTTGCAGAATATCTCACATTATGTGCTCTCTGCAATTGCATTACTTCATCACCCCTCAAACGGATCACAGATCTGTTTGTGCACTAATCTCCCATATCCTCTAAAGACTGTTCGTAACCCTTCTCCCTAATGGTATCTCCTTCCCTGTATCCACTGTAGTGTCTACAAAGACTATTTACTCTACTCTGTGTTCCCCTGATCTATGTCCAAATTTAAAACTACTTGGATTGGTCTTGACCTGCTATCACAACTGTTAACAGAAACACAATGTAGTCTGGTCCCTGATCTACAATAGAGACAAAGAGGCATACCCTCCTTACCTGAGCCTCCTGTTTATGACTGACGCTTCTTGGGATCCAGTTTTCCGCTTTTCAGCCACAGATCAGACAGTGGACAGCCTCTTTACACATAACAATTCAGTCGGAGGTCTTTTCCCCAAGAAGAACCATTTAGGCAAATTCTCCTGGGAATGTCTAACCACCCATGCACTCTGACCTGTAGCTTACCAAGGGAATTCCCGGGTAACAAGGACCACAATGTCAAATAAGTTGTTAAAACCAGACTGTAGAATCAGTAGGCTTTTTTAAAAATCAATAACACAGGAAGCTCGGGTTCACAAGTTTTAGTAGTGTACACAGGCAGGCAGTAAACTATACAGTCCAAGTATGAGGTTTTTTCTGACTCTATACAGTAAGCAATTTCTTTATATAGTGTTTACAATCAGCTTTTACCCACCTTACTGACGTGGTCAGTCACAGGGCATTTCCATCACTATGGTCCGCAATATTCTATACATACGAGGGTGCTGAGGTAAAGCTTTTAAAATGTTTTCCCATGGAATAACACACCTTGCAAGGCACCTGGTCAATTACAGTGTCCTTCTGTAATTGTTGCTGTTTCAAGTACCCTGGACTGTTCCGTACAATAGTCAGTTCATTTCTTAATCGCCTTTGTCTCTCTGGTAAGGAGTTGTACTCTTTTTCGATAGGCTCACAAGGCCATCCTCCTCAGGGAAGGGAGGATGTTATACATGTACATACATTTATTTTTTTGTAACCCAGCAGATAATTAAAGCTGAGAGACATAACCTGCTGAACTGGTTACTGCCAGGGTCAGAGTTCGATCACACTGCAGCTAGCTTCACCAATTACATGCATGATCATTTCTACTGCCATATTGTACAGTACAATTCAAAATTTTAAAAGTATTTTGCTTCTAAACTGGCACTTCATATGTGTTTCTATATATATTTTTCTAACAACATCCATCCGCCTATGCATGTTGTTCCATCCTTTACCTTGACCTGTGTATTGGCCGTCCGAAAACCTCCCACATGTGATGTCCCACCTTCCCTTCTGTGCCTGTGGCACCCTGGTAGGGCGTCCTGTTTGGTAGGCACATGTTCCGCTATATGTGTTTGACTTTCTGCATAGCTAATCATCGGGGCGGTGGTTCAACAACCCGACTTGTCCACATGTGTACAGTTATGTGCACCGTGGGGAAAAACCCATATGGTTTGGGGGGTACATACCACATGTGGGATGTACACATTCTGCAGACACATTCACATGCAGCCATTTCATATCTGTACCTGAGGTGGGTTGGTGACATGTGGGGTACATATTTGCCCGTGGCACTGGCTAAGACAATACTTCTTACCACATTTCAGGTATGCCCATTGTGTGTAGGTGTGTAGCTACAGGATGCTAGCTGGTTTGGGTGCACAGGCGTACATGGGTGGGACTTACATGCTACAAAGGGGGTATTTTTTACATTTGCATGCATGGGGTTTTGCTTCTGGATATTACACTTAGACATCGCCTCCTGTATCGACAAACACGTTTTTGGGTGTGGGACATGTTGCTCTGCACATGTTTGCCTGTGTTTAGGGGTTTTTTGGTTCCTTCCTGTTGTTATGTCGACACAGCTACCCGGCTGTGTACTCTCACTACTGCTTGTGACCATTATGGTTGACACCTTTTCCAATGCCCATAGTGGGACATGTTTTGTGGAAACATTGGATTTTGCAGGAAAAATCCCCAAGCAAGTGGGGGACAGACTTCATTGTTTGCCATTATATCGCTTATTCGGGTAGCTTTGGGTTCCTTATTCGGTTTTTTATGCCATGTATGTGTTTCATATACAAAATATATGTTTTATGCTACTATTACAGGTGTATTGGTGAATATTTTGCATAGAAATCCAGGTCATTTCCAGTTTCGATTTTTCCCGGGGACACAACTGCCCAAATTGAGGGACTGTCCAGAGCAAAGTGGGACAGCTGGTAACCCTGGTGACCATGCCCATGTCGCTTGGGGTTGCCCCCTTTTTCCGAGGGGCCAAGGTGGGACATTTTGGGACTCACATCAGATTTTACAGGCCGAAAATACCCACAGTCACTATATAGCATAAACTTCACTTGTTTGCCTAAATAAAGCTTATTGTTGTAGCAGTTTGGTTGCTTATTCTGTTTCTTGTGACATTTAGGTTTTTTACTTACGGAAATAACCATTTCAGCAACCATTACATTAATACGGGATATCATTTTGTCCTACAATCTTAGCACATTTGCCGTTTTAATATTTTTATCGGGACACAACTGCCCATGGAGGGACTGCCCTCGCAAAGTGGGACAGGTGGTAACCTTAGTCGCTACTCCTATGTCGGTGCGGCCTGACATGCTGCGTACACCTTCTCTGGGTATGCCCCTGGGGGCATTGGGCAACACGGTGTTAGCGTATCCTTTGTTCCTTGGCGGGTACACTTGGGCCGGGGGTTTTGTTTGCTTCTCCATTTTTTTGGGAGGGTCTTTTGCAACCCGTCGTTTCATTTGACGGGCCCTGGCTCGCCAACATTAGGGTGGCCGTGGGCGCCTTATTCTATGCCTGGGCTTACCCGCCCGCGCACCTACGGGCTCGCCACGAACCCCGTTCTTTTCCTTATTACTTCAATGGGGCATCCCACTTTTTGCAGGGGAAAATTACACCCCTGCCGAGTTTGAATCCCAGGACTTTAATTTATCAAATTTGAATGTATTCCTCATAAAACGGAAAAAAATTTTCATAACAATATAAACATCCTTAGTGAAGAATTGAGGAAATTTAAAAGTTTTATTCAAAATTTCCAAAAAAGTTGGGCCCTCTAAAACCTGCAATTTTTTTCATTAAAAAAAAAAAAAAAAAAAAAAAAAAAAAACCCCCCCCCCCCCCCCCCCCCAAAAATTTTTCTCTAATTGTTTCTAAAAAATTTTTAATGTTGTTACTATCCACACCCATATCTAAACAATAACACGGGGTTTTTTGCCATTTATATCTTATCTTTAGAACTAGGTTTACTCCTACTTTTGCTAACAAAACCATTCTTGAGTATAGGTGGGGAATTCTGTCTCCCTTTTAGAAGTTATTTCAGCAGCAACATCTATTAAAATGTTTTCTAGATAACCTCTCTCTAAAAAGAGTCTTTTAATAAAATCAACTTCTAAAAGAAAATCACAATCTTTCTAACCATATGTGATACTCTGATAAACTGTCCCCCT
>NW_025050266.1:0-14168 GCF_019279795.1 Protopterus annectens
CTGTCACTTTCTCTGAGACAGCAGCATCTGTAGGAAAACTACCCTGGAGGGTATCTCCCAACTCATTGAGCTAGATCCCTCTGTAATCGTGTAAAAGTGGGTCAAATAGTCTCAGGGATGCATGGAAAAAGCAGCTGAACTAAAATGTGCTTTCCACCAGCTGCCACCTGTCCATCGTCACCTAGAATCTTTATTAGGGGATGGACAGATGAAAAGACTCCGACATCTCCTTTTTAAGTGGGCCGCTGCCACCACCATAGCGTCCACTGGAACTCCTTTTTGTCAAGTAGGTCTTGTCCTGGGGTGCAGTGATATACTTATTGGGTTTCCTAGGGACTGGTTCCACTGTAATCAGGAAGTTTCTCCCACGCCCTTGAGCAATAAGTTCCATTAATTCATCGAGAAGGGCGGGAGGACTCAGGAGGAGGGAAGGCTGAAAATCGCGTGACCCAGGAGGAGGAAGAGGCGAGCACCAAATGCCTTCTGGCAAAGACTGGGCTCATCCCCTCAGAAGGGGGGAGGGACTGCCAGTCACCTCTCTGTTTCAGGATCTCCAATATGTCAGAAAAAAGAGACATCTTCTGAAGAAGGTGACTTAGGGGACCCTTCTGACTCATCTAAGTCAGTATCGGATGTCAAAGATTCTTGGTGGAGAATCAAGTGTCTCCTCACCACACAATCTTTTCCTAGGGACTTCTTAGGTGGGGAGCATCCGAAGAAGCCTCCGAGGAAGAGGGCACACCCTCCAGGGGTGGCTGAGACACGGTGCTCGGCGGCTTGGATGTGGCCGTGGAAACAGAGGAGGATAATGGCCCTTTATGAGGAGGAGAGGTTGCTTCTACTGATGTGGTTGTCTGGGTAGACAACACCTTCCTCTATTAGATCGAAAGCCCACGGGTCCCGGAAGTGAAGCGAATCTCCCGGTTCGGGGAAAGAAATGGGAAGAATCCCCGAAACAGGCACCCGAAGGGCGCACATCGACCTCGAGGGCGGAGGCCGAATCCCGATCAGCGCCGAGGGCCCCGAGTAGGAGAGAGCAGTCAGAACCGAAACGTCGGTTCGACTCTCGCCCCGGAACCAAGGACAGATCGTTAAAACGGCTCGAGACTCGGTACCGGAATCCGGACGGAGTCCGAGGTGAGAAGGAACAGACCGAGAAAGGGCGGTTCTGGACCGGGCGCTCCACAATCAGAAGATCCAACCTCTTCCGGCTCCAAAGACTGGACAGGTCTCGAGGAGGAGGAATGGATGGAGACAATGGGAGGCCTTCAAGTTTCGGCTACACCAACTGGGTGGAAACTGGAAATAAGTTTGGATAGGGCGAATGCTCCAATAACTTCTGCACCACCACGATCCACATGTCCGGACATCGGAGAGCTTAGAAGAAGAAGCGGGTCGGAAAGGGCCGAAGACGGAGCCACGACCTCAATAAAAGTCAGAGGGAGGGAGCTCCATCACGGTTCCAAGACTCGAGGCTCAGGAACTTCGACACCAGTTCGAACACTCGGGCCCCGGAAGTCTGTGGAACCGGTGATCTAACTTGCTCCGAAGAGCTCGGAGCCCGATGACTTGGGCTCCGGCTATCTTCGATTCCTTCTCAGAGGATTTGGATGCCTGGTCTGAAGCATCCAGAGCCTCCTGAAAGGAAGGTTTTAACAACCCACTCTGTCCATGAGTTTCCTGCGCCTATCTTGTCATGACCCTCCCACTACAAAAGTGACAAATTGAACAGTCCTCTTGCAGAGTGGAGAGCTGAGCCAAGGCAGTAGACACAGGAACTATGGGTTGGCTTGAGTAACTCTACATTTTGTGGCCACACATTTGACGTAGCGTTTAAAGCCTGATTTAATTTTGTCAGACATTTTACAGTAAAGAGAAAAGTCAAGTCCAGTATAAAAGACAAATCCAATATAAACAAGTCAAATCCGATTAGGGTATGTCAGTCCGGTTGTCAAATTTAAGAAGGGGTGGTAGTAGGCCCGAAAAACTCTAACCAGATAAATAAATTTAACAGTACCCGAGAAATTCTACCTACACACACACACTACACTAAGTATACCTAAAAAGGGTACTTTCAGAACAACTTTTCTAAAATATAACAAAAATAAAAGTTATATCTTTCATCTCAAGATGCTCGAGCTAGCTCCCAGCGATCACCTGACGCAGCCAGCTGACAAAACTAGATCTGAGGTAAGAGGCAGAGGGGGGATTGTGGGTATTAAGATTGTCTCGAAAGCTTCTTCTGGGAGTGCAAAGGAGCTTGCAGCGGCAAACCGCAGGAGCCGAGGATCGGCTCTGAACCCATGTGTAAGAACAAACGGCGAGATTGAACACTATCACATTATTGCTTATTTTCAATAATTAGAAGAAAACTAGCAATATTTCCAACAAAGGGTGAAATAACTCAGCACTGACAGTGAGCTGTCCTGTCCTTCGGAATGGCGCTTCAAGCTTTACAGCGCAATACCATGCAGATCTCTCAGTTTTGAAACTATGAACACTAGTTTCAAAATATGAATAATAAGTGACCAACAAATACTCATTTCTCCACTGCAGGGCATCGTAGACTAACAATTTTAATGATAATCTTAATACCTACTTGCCCTATCTAATATTGCCTATTTTTAGTTGGTAAGTCCTTTACTGAAACAACACAAACCCAAAAACTTTCTGGACACCATAAGGCGGTATGGTGTGGCTAAAAGTATAAAAAAAGTGTTTTGGGCTTCAGTGAGTTAAAATCTTGACAAATAAATCAAAGTCAAATTTCTACATCGGTTCCTTTCTGGATGTTAGAGGAAAAATGAAAAACTACATTAAAGTCCCGCCTACATTTGAGAAGCAATAACACATTTAAAGGGTGGAGAATATAAGAACTGACCAATACACATGAAGCTGATTTGCATTGCACAAGTGCATCTTGGGAATGCATCAGGCACTTGTATTTAAAGTGTAACAAACTGCCTTTTCTACTAGCTAGCATAAATTAACTAACTTGCCGGAGCTAGATTTGAATGCCTCTGTATATATGATATAATCAATGAAACAGTCACTTTTACTGTAAAGATAAGGAAACAATAGCGTTTAATATACTGGTGCGAAACACTTTTCAACTTTGGAGGTGAAGTGGCTTGCAAGCTGATGACAGTCAAGACAGCGCAGAAATGCACTGCCTTTACACAAGAATGAAGACATGTAAGTTAGAACATCATTAGAAGGAACACAACAGACCCTCTCAGCATGTCAGCTACTTCACCAGTACTTTTATTTCTCAAGAAATTTTATAACCAATTTGCAACTTTTTGTAGCAGTTGGAATTCTAGAAAAGCATGTTTATAAAGCAACTTTCAAAACCAGGAAAGCATTACAAACATGCCAAAATTCTCACTTCATCTCTTTCTACCCATTAGGTAGCTAGAAGGATGTTTACACCCATTGACACTCAATCACATTTTTTCTTTATTTTATGTTACATTGGTGAATCATCAATTAATAAAAACACTTAAACATGTTTGCATCAGATATAAATGCACACAGAATTTTGGAGGACAAACTTACTTGTAATTTTACAAATGAAATGTTCTGGCAAATACTACACAGCTTGGACTTGTGGTTTTAGGTATTGAGATTTAGAGCAAGGGTTAGAGATGTAGGGTTAGTACTAGAATTTTACTGTTAAGATTAGTGCAATATAGATGGAATTAGGGTTGGCTTTACACTAAAAGTCAAGAAAACTACACTTAAGTGCTGGTTCTAGACAGCGGTCAAGTGTAACTCACATCTTCCTTCTAGAAGGGAAGATAATCGAAAGTGTTATACCTGTCTGATCTTTTAACTAATAATTTCCTATATCAGCTCCATAGTACAGCAAGGGCAAAATCGGATCACAACTCTGCTGCCTACACAGACTTCACATCCATGAAGCAACTGCTGTAGCTACATGCACACATAATTCACACCCACTCTCACATGTATAGATATAAATATAAATACATATATAAAAAGACATGCATATAGATAGATATCTGTTGGATATACTGATAAGTATGATAGGACCTATTAACATACTTTATCTTAAAGTACTGGTCGGGGTTGAATCCTCTTCTTTCATATTCTCATATTAGTCAGAGCAAAACGCATAGAAGCATAACCGACCAATCCATGCCTCGGTTCATATCTGGGAAAGAGGCATATATGAAACTAGTGTTTTACCAACTTAACATAGAATATATTAAAATGAGATTCTCCTCCGATCCCTGTGAATTTACTTGAAATTACATACCAGGTCAACAGGAACGAATTGAGGATTTAACCATGCTTTCAGGCACTTCCTGCCAATGGAAATTATTCTAAAAGTGTAGTCGTTAAAAAGATAATTTAAAAGATTGTAAAGCCAAACTACTACGTAAAGTGACAGACTTTCCTATTACTTTTGTTATTTCAAGTCCATGGCAAGCAGCTGGTCATAAGAGTATGGCATTGTTCTTTTATGTCAAGTCGAAAGTTCCAGTTAATCACAGTCTGGTTTAGAATCATAAAAAGGAAATAAAGCTCCATGACATGATCTGAGGTCCTCCTCACCTAACTCTTCACTTAGCTGCATTAGATTAATAGCATCAGTAGAAATAACAGGGATGGTGCTGACTCTTTATTGACAGAAAATTACTTCAGCCTTCTTAGCCTCAAATAATTTCTGCAGGGAGGAAAACTCTCCAGCAGAAGATACAGCCAATTTGGAACTTTATACAGAAGTTGGGTTTGCACAAAAGCATGTTTATAACAATTTTCAAAGCCAAGCAAGTATAAGAAAAACAGTAAACCCTAGATTCCTCACATTCTTCCTGTCATGTAATAACCAGCATTTTTACAGCTATTTACAGAAAACCACATTTTATTTTGTACCATTGATAAACACTCACTTAATACTTCCATTTAAACATGTTAAACCAGGTTTCAAAGGACCCACATACAATTTCATGGCACCCACTACTTTTCATTCTAAATATGACACTTTCCAGTAACTACCTGACAACTCAAAGCTATAGTTTTTCGTACTGAAATTTACAGTTACGTTTACAGATTTAGGGTCAGTGATAGATGTCTGGGATAAAGCTTTGCTCACTGGACAGAGACTTAGGGTCTGGCTTTACAGAAATGGAGGGAAGCTACATGGACATGCTGGTTACTACCAGTGGTCAAGCAAAAGTCACACTTCCTTTCTAGAAGGAAAGGTACTCAAAGGAGTCAACCTGCCTGATCTCTTTAAGTACACAACACCTACATCTAGCTCATACTACAAGAAGGACACCTCTGGCTGATAACTTTGTTAGATAAGCAGATTGTGCATGCCAGAAACGACTTTAATTCACTTGCATTTCATATCTCTACCTACATGTACACATAATGTATATAAACATCTAGAGGGATATTTCAATACAGATTTAAACAGATATATAAACAGAAGTACATATATATGTGTCTGAGCTCCCAATATGGAGGATAGGACCTATCAACACACTTCATGTTAATGTCATCATTGGATTTGACTCTTTTCTTTCACTTTATCACCTGACTCTGAGCAAGTTACTGAACCATCCAATGTCCCAGGACACAACTTAAAAAACAAACAGAATAAGATGTGATTCTTTTGCTCTCCCTGTGAATATAGTTGAATATACACACCAGGGCTACAGAAAAAATGGAGGCATTAACCACGTTTGTAGGAATTTCATAACACTGGAGATTATTCTAAAAGGGCACTGGTTAATAACAGAGTTAAGAGCAATGTAAAACCAAACAGCTACATAAGTACCAGTGTCATTTGGGAATTTTGGAAACTGAATTAAAAGGAAAACAGGTGGCCCTTGGGCATGAGACTGCTCCTTCTTTGAAGTAGAATGTTTCAGCTAAAAATACTCTGGTTAACATAACAGAACGGTGAAAAAGTTAGAATATATGGGTTCCACCCCAATGAACTATTTAGTCAGATGCACTGCACCAACACCATTGTCAGATCTAAAAAATATATGCTGATTCCTTATTGATGTAAATTTACTTCACTCTGCTAATACTCAAATATTTGTCACACTTACTTGATGAAGACTCTCCAGAACAAGCTTACTTTGGAACGTGATTACAGAGAAACCACTCTCCACACTTATCTCATTAACACCTTTGAGATGAGGAATGTCACACATCTAGCAGCCTGCACACACCATACATACCACGGCATTTTCTGAAAAATGCACTCAAAAGTGTAACAAACACACGTAAGAATTTTGTGAAAATAAAAGCTATTAAAACTGCACAAATAGCAATGTCATCACTAGGAAGTATCTTTACACTGATAATAATCAGTGCATTTATAATATTTTCCATACATACAGTGATCTATTAGAGTGCACACAAACAACAAATTATATTTTGTGTAAACTTTCACAAATGTTCATCTCCTGAAAAGTGTACAACCTAGACATATATTGTTAGAAGATGTTTGTTAGCCATTGCATGACAATAACAAATTCTCTCTAAGTGCATGTTTATTGAGATATTAACGTAAATATGAAAACATATCCTTAATTGTATACTAAACAAAACAAGTAATTCTGGATATGTCTCAAGATGTACAACTTGCAGTACAAAAATCAAGGACAGTTTCCTTCAAGTATATCCAGAGTTTCAATGAATGTCATGCAATAGTGTATAAGTCACTCTTTAAGTATTAAGTACATTTGAAAATATTGCTTATTTTCAAGAATTAGAAGAAAACTAGCAATATTTCCAACAAAGGGTGAAATAACTCAGCACTGACAGTGAGCTGTCCTGTCCTTCGGAATGGCGCTTCAAGCTTTACAGCGCAATACCATGCAGATCTCTCAGTTTTGAAACTATGAACACTAGTTTCAAAATATGAATAATAAGTGACCAACAAATACTCATTTCTCCACTGCAGGGCATCGTAGACTAACAATTTTAATGATAATCTTAATACCTACTTGCCCTATCTAATATTGCCTATTTTTAGTTGGTAAGTCCTTTACTGAAACAACACAAACCCAAAAACTTTCTGGACACCATAAGGCGGTATGGTGTGGCTAAAAGTATAAAAAGTGTTTTGGGCTTCAGTGAGTTAAAAAGCTTGACAAATAAATCAAAGTCAAATTTCTACATCGGTTCCTTTCTGGATGTTAGAGGAAAAATGAAAAACTACATTAAAGTCCCGCCTACATTTGAGAAGCAATAACACATTTAAAGGGTGGAGAATATAAGAACTGACCAATACACATGAAGCTGATTTGCATTGCACAAGTGCATCTTGGGAATGCATCAGGCACTTGTATTTAAAGTGTAACAAACTGCCTTTTCTACTAGCTAGCATAAATTAACTAACTTGCCGGAGCTAGATTTGAATGCCTCTGTATATATGATATAATCAATGAAACAGTCACTTTTACTGTAAAGATAAGGAAACAATAGCGTTTAATATACTGGTGCGAAACACTTTTCAACTTTGGAGGTGAAGTGGCTTGCAAGCTGATGACAGTCAAGACAGCGCAGAAATGCACTGCCTTTACACAAGAATGAAGACATGTAAGTTAGAACATCATTAGAAGGAACACAACAGACCCTCTCAGCATGTCAGCTACTTCACCAGTACTTTTATTTCTCAAGAAATTTTATAACCAATTTGCAACTTTTTGTAGCAGTTGGAATTCTAGAAAAGCATGTTTATAAAGCAACTTTCAAAACCAGGAAAGCATTACAAACATGCCAAAATTCTCACTTCATCTCTTTCTACCCATTAGGTAGCTAGAAGGATGTTTACACCCATTGACACTCAATCACATTTTTTCTTTATTTTATGTTACATTGGTGAATCATCAATTAATAAAAACACTTAAACATGTTTGCATCAGATATAAATGCCGCACACAGAATTTTGGAGGACAAACTTACTTGTAATTTTACAAATGAAATGTTCTGGCAAATACTACACAGCTTGGACTTGTGGTTTTAGGTATTGAGATTTAGAGCAAGGGTTAGAGATGTAGGGTTAGTACTAGAATTTTACTGTTAAGATTAGTGCAATATAGATGGAATTAGGGTTGGCTTTACACTAAAAGTCAAGAAAACTACACTTAAGTGCTGGTTCTAGACAGCGGTCAAGTGTAACTCACATCTTCCTTCTAGAAGGGAAGATAATCGAAAGTGTTATACCTGTCTGATCTTTTAACTAATAATTTCCTATATCAGCTCCATAGTACAGCAAGGGCAAAATCGGATCACAACTCTGCTGCCTACACAGACTTCACATCCATGAAGCAACTGCTGTAGCTACATGCACACATAATTCACACCCACTCTCACATGTATAGATATAAATATAAATACATATATAAAAAGACATGCATATAGATAGATATCTGTTGGATATACTGATAAGTATGATAGGACCTATTAACATACTTTATCTTAAAGTACTGGTCGGGGTTGAATCCTCTTCTTTCATATTCTCATATTAGTCAGAGCAAAACGCATAGAAGCATAACCGACCAATCCATGCCTCGGTTCATATCTGGGAAAGAGGCATATATGAAACTAGTGTTTTAACAACTTAACATAGAATATATTAAAATGAGATTCTCCTCCGATCCCTGTGAATTTACTTGAAATTACATACCAGGTCAACAGGAACGAATTGAGGATTTAACCATGCTTTCAGGCACTTCCTGCCAATGGAAATTATTCTAAAAGTGTAGTCGTTAAAAAGATAATTTAAAAGATTGTAAAGCCAAACTACTACGTAAAGTGACAGACTTTCCTATTACTTTTGTTATTTCAAGTCCATGGCAAGCAGCTGGTCATAAGAGTATGGCATTGTTCTTTTATGTCAAGTCGAAAGTTCCAGTTAATCACAGTCTGGTTTAGAATCATAAAAAGGAAATAAAGCTCCATGACATGATCTGAGGTCCTCCTCACCTAACTCTTCACTTAGCTGCATTAGATTAATAGCATCAGTAGAAATAACAGGGATGGTGCTGACTCTTTATTGACAGAAAATTACTTCAGCCTTCTTAGCCTCAAATAATTTCTGCAGGGAGGAAAACTCTCCAGCAGAAGATACAGCCAATTTGGAACTTTATACAGAAGTTGGGTTTGCACAAAAGCATGTTTATAACAATTTTCAAAGCCAAGCAAGTATAAGAAAAACAGTAAACCCTAGATTCCTCACATTCTTCCTGTCATGTAATAACCAGCATTTTTACAGCTATTTACAGAAAACCACATTTTATTTTGTACCATTGATAAACACTCACTTAATACTTCCATTTAAACATGTTAAACCAGGTTTCAAAGGACCCACATACAATTTCATGGCACCCACTACTTTTCATTCTAAATATGACACTTTCCAGTAACTACCTGACAACTCAAAGCTATAGTTTTTCGTACTGAAATTTACAGTTACGTTTACAGATTTAGGGTCAGTGATAGATGTCTGGGATAAAGCTTTGCTCACTGGACAGAGACTTAGGGTCTGGCTTTACAGAAATGGAGGGAAGCTACATGGACATGCTGGTTACTACCAGTGGTCAAGCAAAAGTCACACTTCCTTTCTAGAAGGAAAGGTACTCAAAGGAGTCAACCTGCCTGATCTCTTTAAGTACACAACACCTACATCTAGCTCATACTACAAGAAGGACACCTCTGGCTGATAACTTTGTTAGATAAGCAGATTGTGCATGCCAGAAACGACTTTAATTCACTTGCATTTCATATCTCTACCTACACATAATGTATATAAACATCTAGAGGGATATTTCAATACAGATTTAAACAGATATATAAACAGAAGTACATATATATGTGTCTGAGCTCCCAATATGGAGGATAGGACCTATCAACACACTTCATGTTAATGTCATCATTGGATTTGACTCTTTTCTTTCACTTTATCACCTGACTCTGAGCAAGTTACTGAACCATCCAATGTCCCAGGACACAACTTAAAAAACAAACAGAATAAGATGTGATTCTTTTGCTCTCCCTGTGAATATAGTTGAATATACACACCAGGGCTACAGAAAAAATGGAGGCATTAACCACGTTTGTAGGAATTTCATAACACTGGAGATTATTCTAAAAGGGCACTGGTTAATAACAGAGTTAAGAGCAATGTAAAACCAAACAGCTACATAAGTACCAGTGTCATTTGGGAATTTTGGAAACTGAATTAAAAGGAAAACAGGTGGCCCTTGGGCATGAGACTGCTCCTTCTTTGAAGTAGAATGTTTCAGCTAAAAATACTCTGGTTAACATAACAGAACGGTGAAAAAGTTAGAATATATGGGTTCCACCCCAATGAACTATTTAGTCAGATGCACTGCACCAACACCATTGTCAGATCTAAAAAATATATGCTGATTCCTTATTGATGTAAATTTACTTCACTCTGCTAATACTCAAATATTTGTCACACTTACTTGATGAAGACTCTCCAGAACAAGCTTACTTTGGAACGTGATTACAGAGAAACCACTCTCCACACTTATCTCATTAACACCTTTGAGATGAGGAATGTCACACATCTAGCAGCCTGCACACACCATACATACCACGGCATTTTCTGAAAAATGCACTCAAAAGTGTAACAAACACACGTAAGAATTTTGTGAAAATAAAAGCTATTAAAACTGCACAAATAGCAATGTCATCACTAGGAAGTATCTTTACACTGATAATAATCAGTGCATTTATAATATTTTCCATACATACAGTGATCTATTAGAGTGCACACAAACAACAAATTATATTTTGTGTAAACTTTCACAAATGTTCATCTCCTGAAAAGTGTACAACCTAGACATATATTGTTAGAAGATGTTTGTTAGCCATTGCATGACAATAACAAATTCTCTCTAAGTGCATGTTTATTGAGATATTAACGTAAATATGAAAACATATCCTTAATTGTATACTAAACAAAACAAGTAATTCTGGATATGTCTCAAGATGTACAACTTGCAGTACAAAAATCAAGGACAGTTTCCTTCAAGTATATCCAGAGTTTCAATGAATGTCATGCAATAGTGTATAAGTCACTCTTTAAGTATTAAGTACATTTGAAAATATTGCTTATTTTCAAGAATTAGAAGAAAACTAGCAATATTTCCAACAAAGGGTGAAATAACTCAGCACTGACAGTGAGCTGTCCTGTCCTTCGGAATGGCGCTTCAAGCTTTACAGCGCAATACCATGCAGATCTCTCAGTTTTGAAACTATGAACACTAGTTTCAAAATATGAATAATAAGTGACCAACAAATACTCATTTCTCCACTGCAGGGCATCGTAGACTAACAATTTTAATGATAATCTTAATACCTACTTGCCCTATCTAATATTGCCTATTTTTAGTTGGTAAGTCCTTTACTGAAACAACACAAACCCAAAAACTTTCTGGACACCATAAGGCGGTATGGTGTGGCTAAAAGTATAAAAAAAGTGTTTTGGGCTTCAGTGAGTTAAAAAGCTTGACAAATAAATCAAAGTCAAATTTCTACATCGGTTCCTTTCTGGATGTTAGAGGAAAAATGAAAAACTACATTAAAGTCCCGCCTACATTTGAGAAGCAATAACACATTTAAAGGGTGGAGAATATAAGAACTGACCAATACACATGAAGCTGATTTGCATTGCACAAGTGCATCTTGGGAATGCATCAGGCACTTGTATTTAAAGTGTAACAAACTGCCTTTTCTACTAGCTAGCATAAATTAACTAACTTGCCGGAGCTAGATTTGAATGCCTCTGTATATATGATATAATCAATGAAACAGTCACTTTTACTGTAAAGATAAGGAAACAATAGCGTTTAATATACTGGTGCGAAACACTTTTCAACTTTGGAGGTGAAGTGGCTTGCAAGCTGATGACAGTCAAGACAGCGCAGAAATGCACTGCCTTTACACAAGAATGAAGACATGTAAGTTAGAACATCATTAGAAGGAACACAACAGACCCTCTCAGCATGTCAGCTACTTCACCAGTACTTTTATTTCTCAAGAAATTTTATAACCAATTTGCAACTTTTTGTAGCAGTTGGAATTCTAGAAAAGCATGTTTATAAAGCAACTTTCAAAACCAGGAAAGCATTACAAACATGCCAAAATTCTCACTTCATCTCTTTCTACCCATTAGGTAGCTAGAAGGATGTTTACACCCATTGACACTCAATCACATTTTTTCTTTATTTTATGTTACATTGGTGAATCATCAATTAATAAAAACACTTAAACATGTTTGCATCAGATATAAATGCTGCACACAGAATTTTGGAGGACAAACTTACTTGTAATTTTACAAATGAAATGTTCTGGCAAATACTACACAGCTTGGACTTGTGGTTTTAGGTATTGAGATTTAGAGCAAGGGTTAGAGATGTAGGGTTAGTACTAGAATTTTACTGTTAAGATTAGTGCAATATAGATGGAATTAGGGTTGGCTTTACACTAAAAGTCAAGAAAACTACACTTAAGTGCTGGTTCTAGACAGCGGTCAAGTGTAACTCACATCTTCCTTCTAGAAGGGAAGATAATCAAAAGTGTTATACCTGTCTGATCTTTTAACTAATAATTTCCTATATCAGCTCCATAGTACAGCAAGGGCAAAATCGGATCACAACTCTGCTGCCTACACAGACTTCACATCCATGAAGCAACTGCTGTAGCTACATGCACACATAATTCACACCCACTCTCACATGTATAGATATAAATATAAATACATATATAAAAAGACATGCATATAGATAGATATCTGTTGGATATACTGATAAGTATGATAGGACCTATTAACATACTTTATCTTAAAGTACTGGTCGGGGTTGAATCCTCTTCTTTCATATTCTCATATTAGTCAGAGCAAAACGCATAGAAGCATAACCGACCAATCCATGCCTCGGTTCATATCTGGGAAAGAGGCATATATGAAACTAGTGTTTTAACAACTTAACATAGAAATATATTAAAATGAGATTCTCCTCCGATCCCTGTGAATTTACTTGAAATTACATACCAGGTCAACAGGAACAAATTGCGGATTTAATAAGAAGTTATGTACCTACCATAACGTTCCATGTTAGTTGTCTTCTCTCGCCTTCTTTCTTGCTTGATGGGTTCGGAGCCGATCCCTCGGCTCCGACTCGGCACTTGCTAAGCTCGAGAGTCACTTTTACCAGCTCGAGGCAGCCCCATATCCCATGATGCAAGGCGGTAAGTACCCAGATCTCGTTTGCTGACAGAGGGCAATAGCACCAAACATAAAATACTTCCCAAAGGAAGAAAGAAACTTACAGATGGAAAAAAGGACCAGGTCTGAATGGTCTTTAGCATAACAGTTTCTTATACAAGGTCTGTCCAGGCCAGGGGAAGGAGGGAGGGTCAAGAAAGAAGGCGAGAGAAGACAACTAACATGGAACGTTATGGTACATAACTCTTAATAAGTTGTCAATCGCCTTCATTCTTGCTTGATGGGACCGCCCCTAGCACCTCTATCCTGGGTGGCCCAATGGAACAAACTCTTGAGGACTGTAGAGCCAAAACTGGCTCTGTCCCTGGAGGCCAAGTCCAATTTGTAATGGGAAACAAAAGTGTGAGGAGTAGCCCAAGTGGCGCTGCACAAATAGTGTCCAAAGGAAGTCTAGCTTGAAAAGCTGTAGAAGTAGCTAAGCTCCTAGTTGAATGTGCTTTAGGTTTTGAGCACAGCTGTTTTCCCCTGAGTATAAATTTCAGAGATGACCGAAGAAAGCCATCTGGACAAGGTCACTTTAGAAACAGGAAGGCCTTTTTATTATCCGCATAGGAGACAAAAGTTGATCAGATTTTCTAAATTTTTGTTCTGTCCAAATAATATCTAAGTTGACGGTGGACATCAAGATAATGTAGCTTTTGTTCAGCTCTGTCTGAATAGTTAGGAAAAAATACAGGAGATCAATGGATTGATTCAGATTGTTCTTTGAAGCGACCTTAGGTAAAAGGTTGGATTAGTTCTCAAAGATACTCTGTCTTTGTGAAAAACTAAATAGGGGTCGAACCGAAGAGCATGAAGTTCAGACACCCTCCTGGCAGATGTAATAGCCACTAGGAATAAAGTTTTCCCTGGGGGGAGG
>NW_025050267.1:0-13282 GCF_019279795.1 Protopterus annectens
ACACACACTTTTCACACACACTTGCCACCTGCTGGATTCAAACCCCTACCTAACTATGTTATGACACTAGAGGGACGCATTAGCACAGCATTTACTGGGGAATTTCCTTTCCCCTGATATACTTATAGGGTGCTGACATCATCAGAGTTTAGAAAGTGGAATGATCATCCTGTGGTGTGTTTTCCCAGTTGCCAAAGGGATGTTTCTCATACACACACTTACCCCCTTCACACACACTTGCCACCTGCTGGATTCAAACCCCTACCTAATGTTATGATACTAGAGACGGACGCGTGCGCGCACTATTCGATTACTGGGGAATTTCTTTCCCCTGATATACTTATAGGGTGCTGACATCATCAGAGTTTAGAAAGTGGAATGATCATCCTGTGGTGTGTTTTCCCAGTTGCCAAAGGGATGTTTCTTTCATACACACACTTACCCCCTTCACACACTTGCCACCTGCTGGATTCAAACCCCTACCTAACTATGTTATGACACTAGGACGCATTAGCTAGCGCTATTCGCATTACTGGGGAATTTCCTTTACTTATAGGGTGCTGACATCATCAGAGTTTAGAAAGTGGAATGATCATCCTGTGGTGTGTTTTCCCAGTTGCCAAAAGGGATGTTTTCTCATACACACACCACCCCCTTCACACACCTGCTGGATTCAAACCCCTACCTAACTATGTTATGACACTAGAGACGGACGCATTAGCACAGCCGCTATTCGCATTACTGAATTTCCTTTCCCTGATATACTTATAGGGTGCTGACATCATCAGAGTTTAGAAAGTGGAATGATCATCCTGTGGTGTGTTTTCCCAGTTGCCAAAGGGATGTTTTTTCATACACACTTACCCCCTTCACACACACTTGCCACCTGCTGGATTCAAACCCCTACTATGTTATGTTAGGACACTACAGGCGGACGCATTAGCATGCGCTATTCGGATTACTGAGAGAATCCTTTTCTCCAATATACTTATAGGTGCTGACATCATCAGAGTCTAGAAAGTGGAATGATCATCCTGTGGTGTGTTTTCCCAGTTGCCAAAAGGGATGTTTTTTTCATACACACTTACCCTTCACACACACACCTGCTGGATTCAAACCCCTACCTAACTATGTTTTGACACTACAAACAGACGCATTAGCGCAGGGCACTATTCGGATTACTGAGAGAATCCTTTTCTCCAATATACTTATAGTGTGCTTACATGATCAGTGTCTAGAAAGGGGGATGAGCATCCTCTGGTGTGTTTTCACATTTGCTAGGGGTAACATTTGGACCAAGTGTGTGAGCATGCCCAGTTCAGCCTTCCCGTGGCATGTTGTGTGAAAGATGTCTCATTTATCTAAGTGTGTGAGCATGCCCAGTGTGGGCTTTACATATGTTGAACTCTGCAGCCCATCACATTTGTGGATGAGTGTGACCTTCAACAAATACCTGCAGTTTATGGTTGTGTGTTCTGTGCCATGTTGTGTAGTTACTGTCCGAATGCTTTTTGTGTGAACAAAACAGGGAGTATACTGTGCCTGCAGGTTTTGCATGGGATACTTTGCACACAATTGTCAACATCCGTTCATACTGACCTAACACTGTAGCACTGTCTAGTGTAGTGTTTCAGTACTTTCACTGTGGTGGTCAGTATCCTGGGCTTTAGTCCTATCACTGCTTTACATTTCCATAGTGTGCACAACAGCCTGGTTAGGGTCCAGTTGTGCACATCTGCACAAAGGCAGTGCCTCTACAGACCCTGTTAATTGCTGCCCCATAAGCTTAACAAGTGTAGTCTGCAAATCTATGGAGAGGATCATAATTGAGCTCATAAACAAAGATATAGGGGACATGCAGACATTGTACCCATCCCATTTTGGCTTGGTCAGGGCCAGATCATGCCTTTTGTACTGGGTTGACATCTTCAAATTGGTCACTTAGGCCATTGTTGGGGAAAGGCAGTCCATACAGCCTACCTTGGCCTTGCAAACACTTTCAACACAATACCCCACTCAGGTATTGTGGAAAACCCTAACAACTGAAATGTAAACCCATATGTCACAAGATGGGTTGCAAACTGGCAGATGGGACCCACAGGGTTAGAGTTGCTGGCACTATGTTAGTCTCCAGGCTGGTCACAGGTGGTGTCACACAGGGCTCAGTCCTTGGCCCCATTGTTTGTCATGTACTTCCCAGTACAGGCCAACATGGGAGGACTTTGGATGACAATGTTAGCAGATGACTGCACACTGGGCACCATAGTGGACAGTGCATCACACACAGATATCCTTCAGAAGGGACTCACAGTAACTGATAGCTGGTGCCAGGGCCATGGCCTGAAGTCAGAGTGCACAACATGTGTAGACATACCCTTCAGGAAAAGCAAGGTGACCCCAAGCTACCATATAGGTGGCAATCCTCTAAGCACAGAGGAGGTTATCATGGACCTGGGGACCCAGGTTAACAGTCGCCATTCTTCTGAGACTCACATTGCTAAAGTGGCTAGGAAGAACTTCTACATTGCCCACCTGATCAGGATGGGATTCACATCCAGATCTAGTGGGTCATTGTTCCCCTGTACTCTTCACTTATCAGACCGGTGATCGAGTCGAATGCCCTATCTGGCTGTATCTCACCCAACATCTGCAGCAATTGGAGACACCCTGACTGTCCCCCACCTAAAGGATCAAGGAACCCCAACAGCTGTCATATGCTGCCATATTGAAGTCACTCACACTCTATTCACTCACATACCGTCTGCTTAGAGGTGATATGTGCCTGACATGCGAGGCCATGTCCAAACAGAGATTAATGGACATGCTCCACCTCAGACTCAGAAGATCCACCTGAACCACTAGTGCAGGTGACTTACACCTTAGCAGGGATGTATGTTGGATATGTTGGAGGGATGGAGTTATCACTCGGAGATTCCCTATGCTGTGGAATACAATCCTGGTCCATTTGAGGCAGAGCACCTTGCTGGCTGTGTTCAAGAGGTATCTTGACCTAATGCTAGTCGGAGAATGTGTTTGTCCATCAACACATTGTAAGCGTAGTTTGACATGTCATATGTCTTGTTTAGTATACTGCGCCTCTGTCTACCTGTGACATAACATTGATACCCAGGGTAAACCTCCCATCTCCCATCCACTCATTAGGATTCCTGTTGAGGGGACTCAACCAGTGTCTCTATGGACAACCTGTACTGGTAGTTTACTCATGTGTGGGGTGGCTTCTGTGTTTTGGATAATGCAGTACAGCCTGTCCTATATATGTCAGTGCTGGGGTTCAGGTCCCTCATGTGCATAGCTCCCTGCCATTCAGATTGTACAAGGTGCAGCATGTGCATTGATTCCAGCTTGGACATGGCTTTCTACATCAGGCACAGCTTGCATCTGGGTGGACAGCATGGCAGTGTGTGGAGCTGCACTCTGTTTAATCAGACTACACATTACATGTGTTCCAGCTGTCATACTCCTGGTGAGGTACTGTTGTGGACTTTACAGGTGCTGGATGTGTGTGCATGAGGTACACCCCACAGGGGCTGTTGAGGTCATTTCTAATGCTGCTGAAAGGTAACTGCAGAACCAGAATGACCTCCCCTTAGCTAGATGTCAGACAGCATGGACCATACAATCACAACTGAAAACAGGACCCTCTCCACAAAGGGAAAGTGTCCTGTCTGGTGGACCCCAGCCAAACAAACTGTATGACAGATGACGATTACTAATGCAAGACAGAGCTACATCACCAAAAGGGAAGACAGCTGTGATCAGCACTAGTAGAAAGCTACATTATCTCATAAAGACATGCAAGGTCAACTTGGGGACATAAATCACCAAAGACAATGAAGGTAACCACACTGCTTTCTTCAGTTGTCAGACACCTGGTTGTGAACCCTCGGATATGCTCAGAGTTGGTACACAACAACATATATTCCAGTGACCTGACAGATATTGGCAACATTCCGGCGGACAGCTTCAGTGCGATTTACCCCCTCCCTCACCCCCAAAACAAGATAGTTATCACTGCTGTATGTAACCTCACTGTCATCTTGGATGTCCATGTGAGAGCCACACTCAGCAAAGACAAGTACACAGCATCCATGGGACCTGCTGGTATCTCCAGTTGCATGCTATGTGAACTCCAGAAGGGGCTGGACCCATATATACAACTGCTATTTAACCTTAGTCTTGCTACAGGATATGTACCTGAACACTGGCATACGGCAACAGTGGTTCCACTCCACAAGGGGGATGCCTCCACAGACCATGGCAACTACCACCACACAGGCTTAACCAGCCTTGTCTGCAAAGATATGGGAGGAGTCATGGAGCTCTTACACAGACACATTACTGACCTACGGACCCTTGTTCCCACCTAGTTCAGCTTTGTACAGGGCAGATCCTGCCTTTTGCACCTTTGCAGGGTTCTTCAACACATGTCATATGCTTCCAGAATAGAGGAAGTCCAGCTTTGTTCAGTGTCATACCGCATACTTACAGGTGACCTATGCCTGACATACAAGACCATGTCCAATCAGGATTTGGTGGACATACTCCACTGCAAGCAATCCAAATCCACCAGAGCCATGAGAGCTGAGTATTTGAACCTCAGCACATACATGTATAGGACATGCTGGAGGGACAGAGTCATAACTCAGAGGCATCTCACACTCTAGCAGAGTATCCCAGTTCATGTTTGACAGAGTCCCTCACTGACTCTCTTCAGGAGACATCTGGACAACTGCATATGGGACGGAGGCACAGACTAGACAGAGACACAGTCATGTTATTCAATTACGTAAGGGGGTCATAATGTGTCACTACTAAGTCAGAGGCACAATATTCAGAATCTATTCTGTACACTTATTACCACTATAAGGGGTGGCAATAGCCACATCACTATGGCTAGGCTTATACATGCACTAGGGCAGATAGCCTAGTAGTACACTATGACACTATGAAACACCTGTTTATGTGTGGCTATTGTCAATCAAACAGTATGATGTGGCTTGGGGGGCTTGATATCTCCCTGTATTCCAACATTGTTTTGTCTATTCCTTCTAGCATGTCTAGGGATCAGTTGCTAGTGTCCTCTCCTGCTCAGCTGGTGAACCTGGGAATATTGAGGCACTGTTACAGTTGCCTCATGCACTGACAACCCTCTCCTTCTGCCATAAAACACACATACATGTGAGAGATGCAACTATATAGCCAAAGTGGAGGCTGAGCTCTCTCAACATAGGACTAGCAAGACCAGAGAGAGGTGGTGAAGGTAACCAACAATAACATCTTTAATCCAGTCTCACACATGGCACTGTCACAACTTAAGATCATACATATAGACACACAGAAAGACACTCTCGGAGGCTCTGACTGTAGTTCACTGTGAATGGCGTGGCCACCTAACAGCAGACATCACACAACTGCCTCCACAGGGCACAGCACATGCAACACATTTAACACAGAGTTGGTGTGCCAAATGTCACAGCCCTAAGGCCAAACAATGCCGGACACTTGTCATAGGTGACCCATAGTCAGACACCTTATGTCCCACCCACCAGATCAGGTGGCTGAGAGAGGCTACAGTAAGCTGCCCATCGGGCACTGGAATCCACCACATAATGCAAGCACTCAGGTCACTAAACTGCAAGTACAGGTCTGACCCAGTCATAATCCATGCTGGTGTGAACGACCTGAGATGTACCTCCCTGGACTACATGGAAAGAGACATAGAGGATCCCTCTGATTATGTAGGCCAGGCAGGTATGACCCTGACCTTTGGCAGTATCCTACCTTCACCAAGTATGATGCCACATAAACAGAGACAAGATGATCAGCTGTAGTATTTTGCTTAGACTATGGTGTCATTCTAAGGGGGTCCAATGTCTGTCTGCCTAGGATGACATGCTGGACAAGCCACGGTGATTTGCAAGGGACGGCTTGCACCTGTCACCCTGGGCTTCCAGTTTCAGATGATGCTCTTGCCACCTCCATTGTGCCTTTTTTATGCAAGATTCAGATTCTACACCTACCACCCTAGAACACAGTAAAGGAAAGACACTAAGGGTAATGCTGCTCAATGCCCAAGGTCTCAACCTCAAGCTGCACACACTCTATGCCCTTCTCAGTATGTAGCACATTGATGTCTGTGCTGTGCCTGAAACCTGGTTCACAGCTTCTGACAGCACCCCGGCACTATCGGGTGTTACCTCATATCATGCATTCCGGAACCAGCATCCCGACAACACCAAGAAGGATGGTGGGTGTCCATATTCATCAAGGACACCCTCACCTCATGGTTGGTGGCAACACACGATGCATTGGAGACCATCCAGGTGCCAGTGACCGTAGGCAAGACTGCTCTGCAGTTTGTAGCATGTTACATGCCACACGCTCAAACTCAGGTACCTCACACAGCTATCCTGCAAACACTGAAGGGGATAAATGTATCTCCAAACACCATCCTACTGGGTGATTCCAACTATCCACATATAGACTGGGATCACTAATCATGCCACAACACTCTAACACAAAGGTTCCAAGAGTTCATACACTGAAATGCCATGGAACAACTGGTCCCAATCCCCTCAAGTGGAGGCAACATACTAGAACAACAACATCAACACTGTTCAACACCAGACATATACCCATCATTGGTGAGATCAGATCATGGACTATTCTCAGTGGGAGTCCACATCCCACCCACACCCCAGATGGGAAATGAAACGGTGAAGACCTTCTCAAATGCCGACTTCACATTTCTGAGGACTGGTGTGGTCTCTTTCAAGGCCCGCAGGCCAGCAGACACCATTACCCAAGCCACTGTATCACTTAGAAATGCCTTCTACCAGCACCTCCAGGACTGCATGGTTCAGGCAATCCCAAATAATAATGACTCTTTGTACCACAGGCAAGCATCCAGTCTGGTGGACCCTAGCCATAAACAAGCTGTACAACACAAGGAAGGAGCTACTACAAGATAGGCGTAATCCATAGGGGAAGACACCCCTGCTCATTGTGAGTAAAACACTGGGTTCCCCATACAATCATCCGAGGCATGTTTTGAGAGTAAACCCACTCAGGACTCCAGGGACAATCATGAGGCCTTTTTTACCTATGTTTGAAACCTGGGAGGAAACTCCCAGATATGCTCAGACTTAGTTCAGAATAATGTTGATATCACTGCACCTACAGACATTGGCAACGTACTGGCTGACAGGTTCAGTGCAGATTCTCCCCTCCCCCAACTGGGGGTATGTACCAGAGGATTGTAGCCCCCCAAACATCTCCACTGCTGGGGTGGGAACTGCTCGATCCAAGGCAGAAAACACTTTATCCATGGGACCAGATGGTGTCCCCAGTTGTGTGCTCCATGAACTCAATGAGTAATTACACCCGCAGTTAGGGCAGCTGTTTAATCTTAGCCTCACCTCAGGATATGTTCCCAAGGAGTGGCATACAGCAATGGTGGACCCACTTCACAAAGGAGGTGCCTCCACCAACCCCAGAAACTACCATCCCATCAGCTTGACAAGCCTGTTCTGCTAAGCTATGGAGAGGATCATAATGGGAATTCTAAATGAAGACATAGGGGACTTGCAGACATTGGATCCAATCCAGTTTGGCTTTGTCAAGGGCAGATCATGCCTTTTAAACTTGGTTGACTTTTTCAAAACACTCACCCAGGCCATTGACGTGGGCAAGGCAGTCCACACAGCCTACCTTGACCTGGCAAAGGCTTTCGACACAATCAGGTATCATTGAAAACATCACCAGCTTAATTGTGAACCCATACATCACAGCATGGGTTGCAAACTGGCTAAGTGACGGAACACACAGGGTCAAAGTTGCTGGTGCCAGTTCACACTCCAGAGCTGTCACAAGTGGTGTCCCACAGGGCTCAGTCCTGGGCCCACATTTGTTCAGTATCTACTTTTCAGAAGTACGAGCAAACACAGGAGGATTATGGCTGACAAAGTTTGAAGATGACTGCAAACTGGGAAGCATAGTTGGAAACCCATCTGACACAGACATCCTTCAGAAGGGTCTCATAGACACAGATAACTGGTGCCACAGCCATGGCCTTACATTAAACACTAAACAATGCATAGCCATACCCTTCAGGAAGAACAAGGTTACCACTACTTCCCATCTAGGTGGCAATCCTCTAAGCACAACATAGGTTATCAGGGACCTGGGCACCCAGGTTGACAGTGACCTTTGCTTGACACTCACATTGCCAGGGTAGTTTGGAAGGCCTTCTACATTGGCCACCTCATCATGCAGTGATTCACATCTAGATCAAGGGAGGTCATGTTCCCTGTACTCATCACACCAATGATTGCATACACTGCCCCATTCAGATTGGATGGGCCCAAATTCCTCGACAGGAGGTGAAAGGGTCTCAAACATATTTCTTATGCTGCCCGACTGAAGGAATTCCAGCTGTATTCAGTCACTTACTGACTGCTCAGAGGTGACCTGTGCCTGACATACAAGGCTATGTCCAACCCAGAATTTATGAACATGCTTCACCTCAAGACCTCTACATCCATCAGAACTACAAGGGCAGGAGACCTAAACCTCAACACAGATATTAATAGGATGTGCTGGAGGGACAGATTCATCACCAGAGAGTCCATATGCTGTGGAACAACATCCTGGTACATGTGGGGCTGAGCACCTCACTGGCTTTGTTCAAGTGAGATCTTGACCAATGGATGGGAGATTGCAGGTATACCCCAGGGATAACCTCAGTATCACTGCTTGACAGAGGCACAGCAAAATAATGGGCATATTATCCATCAACTTGCGGGGTGGCAGAAGCCACAAAACTCTGGGCTAGGCTTATTAATGCCCTAGGGCAGATAGCCTAGTATGAACCTATGGACATAGGCCTGGGGCAGTTCCTGCTATTAGGACAGTGGTCTGCAGCAGGCTATATAGTAGTAGTCGGTTTTAGCCATTGGTTTTGACCATGGCTATTCCATGTTGCTTCTTGTTGTGGTACAAACATGGGTGTGTGGTTATCCATGCTATTTATTGCTCATTTTGTATCTTGTTCCATGTTTTTGCACATGTACATCACTGTATGACGTGCAGCTGTTTCCGGGTCATATGCGTGGATATGGATGTTAGTTGGGGTCCTTAGGTGTGCATATTGTACATGATATTACATTACTTAACACATGGCATTCATGCCTCAGGTGGTGCTGCAGGGCCACCTCTGTCGGATACACATACTACACTCCTGTACATTTGGAAGCAGGTTGTGTCATGTTAGGCATCCCTGTTACTGTGAGTGAGTCAGAGCGGTATCAGTCCCAGTGTTCCTACTGACCAAGCGTATGTGCTATCGTTGCCTCTTTGCCAAGGCCAGGGCATACTGGGCATGCCTCCTTCTGCCTACTGGGACAAGGTCAGGTTGTTCCTCCTCCGAGTCACCCCTGCCTGTGGGGCCTTGGTAATGGTGGGGATGTTTGGCCCAGCCCTGTGCTGGTCCTGCTGCAGCTGTTTCCGCGGGATCATATTATGTAGCATAGCACATATCATGATCATTTGGGTACATGTGGTTGGTGTACTGCAAAGCTCCACCAGATGTGTCCAGACACGGGACCGTGACTTGAGCAGCCCAAACACGCTCTATGATATTACGTGCGTGTGCCTCATTATGGCGTTCCTGTTCGGTGTGTGTGCATTTCTGATGGGTGTCATCAGCCACGGCTCAAGTGCATAACCTGCATCCCCCACTAGGTGTCCGTGTGGGAAGTCCCCATTGGCAAATGATTGGTACAGCTGTGTCGGATGCCAGATGTGGGAATCGTGGTAGCTCCCAGGGCAGCCAGCACACACATTCATTATTATGCCCTGGGCATCACACACAACCTGGCAGTTGATGGAGGGGTATCCCTTGCGGTTAATGTAGACTCTACCCCGCTCACCGGCTGGTGCTTTGATGCGTATGTGCAGTCTATTGCACCCAGCACTTCAGGGTTTCCCGCTATTTGTTGGAGGGGGCGCTTATTGTTGGCCACAACCTCACGGTCATTAGGGACATATATATGATCACTGACATGTGGTGACATGGCATCCAGGAACTGGTGCAGTACCCTGGAGGCTGATGCCTGTGATATCCCCATCATATCGCCAGTTGGTCTCTGGAAGGTACCTGTTGCTAGTATTCTTAGGCCAACACATACCTTGGTTTCCACTGGGATGGGTTCCCCTCTGTTGGTTCTGTGTGTGAGGTGTGGCCTGCACAGCTCAACAATCTGCTGCAGGAGCTCTCTGTCCACTCTATAGCGCTCTATCTCCAGCTCATGTAACCCATGGTAGGTGACCCTGAGCCTGTATACTCTTCTCCTTCTCCTCACTCTGGGTTGTCTGTCAGCGTCTGCATTGTCACCACCCTCAGCAATTCGCCTATGCCTGATTATAATAGCCATGGCAGCCCCTAGCATTTCTGCTCTGAGTTCAGCTTTTTTTCAGTTTTCAATTCTGATAGCTTAGTTTCTGGCAGTATCTCTTGTGAGAAACAGCCTTCACTGCTCTTTGTTGTGTTTTAAGTGCTGGGTTGGGCTTCTAGTCTGCCTGTGTAATTGCCTGCTTGTAACTGTTTCCACCAATTAACTCCAGCAGTATTCCCTGGCAGTTTCCCTGTATTTTGGTTGTTTCCTGTTTCCTCTCTGTTTCCTGAGGGGGAGCAATGTGCACACCAGCTTAAACACTTTTACAGTCACTTAAACGCGCGCACACATCCCTACACCGTGTTACAGCGCGCATCCTTACGGTGTTAGCTAGGCTGATTCATGCTAAAGCGCGCACACTGCCTTCGTGCCGCCGCGTAAACCGTTTAAACAGTTTGCAACATGCCCAGAACCTGCCTTGCAGCGCACAGCCGCATGCATATCAAGAAACTTTGAGTGTAGGGATAGCGTATACCCTCAATTTCTTGACTTTCCTAGTGTTCTGTTGGGACACACCTCCCTCCCTGATGTCTGTCTGTCATCTGTTACCTTACATTGCCCTCCAATCTGGTACATTTCTTTCTATCCTTCCCCTCCATGATGTCACCTACCTCTTACTCTGTTCCTCCCCCTTCTCTAACTCTTACAGTACTCAGAAAGTGCTCATTACCTATGTGGCAGTGTGATTCAGTATTGTAACCCTCATTTACATAGGATTGCCTAGTAATGCTTAGTTACATATCTTACACGGAGCTTCCCCCCCTTGACAACCACTAAACGGAGGCCATATTGTTTTTAGTCTGCAAGTCCCTCCATTGACATTCCATGTAATACATAAATCCCACAATTGTGGGCTTATAAGCTTTTCAGTTTTAGGGCGCACCCCGTTTGCGCGGGTGTGCGCTGCAGTTAAACGCAAAAATCCCGTGAAAAAAAGTTAAATAACTTATTTTTGCAACACTTTTTCATGCCAATGGCCACATATTTGGCCATTGGCATGCTTATATGACATATGCCCTTTATTTGGAGCTGACATAGCTCCGTTTTTGATTTTGCAGAAATGAACTCAGTTGTCAGCTGAGTACATTTCTGCAAGCTAACACGTCCGTTACGGACTGGTTTCTGTGGATCGCTCAAATACCTCATTTGCATATCTTGGAGCTGCAAATGAGGTATTGAGCACCACGCCAGTCCGTGTAAGAGGCGTGTTAGCTGTCTCTTACACGGAGGTTTGGGCTGTACCTGAATCGGGAGGCTTACACGGAGGCTTACACTACTCTTGAACTCCGTGTAAGCCTTCCTGAATCTGGCCCTTAGAGTACAATGCTCCCTTTGGTATGTACCTGACCAGACATATGCAGCAACTAGAGTGACCCCTAAAGTTCCTTACAAAAAGAATACAAGGCATAACAAACCTGCCTTATGAAAAGCGCCTTAAAGCCCTTTCCCACTATTCAGTCTCCTATAGATTGCTGAGGGGTGATCTATGCCTGGCTTACAAGGCATCTGCAAACCCCACACTTATAAATCTCCTACATATACCTACGTCAAAGAGAACCAAAAGTGCAAAGTCTAGGGACCTGAATTTTGTCTGTGACTTAAACAGGTCATGCTGGAGAGACAGATATGTGTCCCAGAGACTGTCCCTCCTATGGAACAGGATTCCCATCCATGTGATACTGAGTTTGTCTATTGCCCAGTTTAAGCACAACTTAGACAAGTGGATGAGAAATAGGAAATTTACACTGGGTCTGTCAGCCATGTCTCTTATGGCCAGATGTAGCTTATAAATGCTTGGTCCTCCATGTATTTTTGGAGGGAGAATGTCATTATTCTTTTGGGAAAACTTGGCTAGGTTTAGAAAGGTCCCCTGGGTCATTAACCTAATAACAGTCTATGAATCTATGAATCTTAATGGATTAGTGGTTAACATTTGTAAAAGTAATAAAGTAGCCAACAATAAAAAATCATTAGCAGCAGTAGTGTTTAATGTTATTAGATGTAGTCAATAAGGGTTTACAATATAATAAAGGTGTTAGCAGTCATTAGAAGAAAAGATACAGATTAGAGTTAAACTTTATGGTGAAATAAGTATGCTGAACAATAGAGTATTAGTAGGGATTATAGTAGGTTGTTGTAGTTTTTACTTGCTTCTCAAAAACAAGTACTGTCAGTTTCATTGTGTAGATGATCACTTTAAGCAGCTTTAAATACTTTGATTGTTTTTTTCAGTTGACAAGGGAGGTTATTCCATGTGGTAGGTGCCATATTGGACAAGGCTGTTTCACCAATGTTGTATTTAAACCTTGGTCAGGAGATTGTTAGAACTTCATTCTGAGAGATTGTTAGTGGATATTAACATTTCCAGTTAGAACAGCCTTTGCAGTGGAGTTCAGTAGACAGTTTGGTAGATTTTATCAATCAAAGTGGAATACAGTCAGTTAGCTCTTTCAGTTCTAGGAATCCAATTAACTTGTTTTAGTAGGTCACAGTGATGCATATTCCTGTCTGCCAGCAGAGCAAACTTGAATATTTTATTTTCAATGCTTTGCAGTTTTTGCATGTTCTGGGCTGAGTTTTGGCAACTTAAGGTAAGACAATATTTTGGCTTTGGTATTTGAACAGTTTTAGCAATGGCTAGCTTGGTTTTGGAAGACAACAACTAGGAGATATGGTGGCAGACTTTTAGTTGGGATAGGACCTTTGATGTAATGTTTTTAGTATGAGAGAAATGTTAAAGGAGGGTTCTAGTATGAGGCATATATATGTTTGTTGGGGTTTTGTTAAGGTAGGGATTTAGTATGTAA
>NW_025050268.1:0-12500 GCF_019279795.1 Protopterus annectens
GACGTATGTCAGTATCAGCTTTTGCATGCAGTGAAATGGTTCCAAATTTACTAAACAATCCTGTAAAATCTTTACTCTTACTTGGAAAACCCCACTGTTAAAAAAGTTTAGTAATGTAATTTTGATGTCATTACTTGACAAGTGGAATGATCACTGGTTACCAGGGCTGAGCCATGCTTAGCAGGTGTAAGCATTGCTTAAATATAAATGGTAAGCAATTCTTATGACTGGTAAGCGAAGCCTACATGGTGTAAGTGCCTATTCATTTAACCGTACTTTAGCAGCCCTTACCGTTGGGCAAATCTTTGCAAACCCGCTTAAAGCTGCTCAGAACTGCCTTAACCACTCTGTATCCAACAGTGCTTGTTCTGCCTAGCAACAAAATAAACAACCCTAGCAGATCTTGAACCCAGGAGCTACACGCTATAGTCACAGCAGTTAACCACTAAGTAGCTTCTCAACTGTGAAAGTGGCTGTTGTTTTTTCCAATATATCTGTCAGTACACATACTGAATAGTATTGAACAACTGCTTTGATTTATACAATTGTGTTGTACTTGTTAGTGATATTAGTGTTGAATCAAATATGTTGTTATATCTAAATATGCACATATCCGATAAATACGGTGTGGCTTTTCACCGAAGAAGCACTTTTATGCATGCCTGCTGTTGCCGAGGCTGTACAATGGTGTGGGCAAGGGAAATTTCCCTTTTCCCCACTGTAGTGTGGCCTTGAAGGGAGAATATTAAAGTAGGGGGGTGTGGGAGCACAGCCCCCCACATGGGGGGTGCCCCCTGCTAAAATGTAAATGTAGTGTTTTATTTTTGTTTAGAACACGCTTAACGAAAGCGCTTTTTCGATAAAAGTGCTTTCATTAAAGTGTGTTCGTTATTATGGATTCAGACGTTTGCTCACTTGAGCAAACGTCCTAGATCCATACATATATATATATACATATATATATATATATATATATATATATATATATATATATATATATATGTGTGTGTGTGTGTGTGTGTGTATGTATATGTATATATATATATATATATATATAGATATACACATATATATATGTGTGTGTGTGTGTGTGTGTGTGTATGTATATATATATATATATATATATATATATATATATATATACACATACATAACATATGCCCATAACATGTACTGGAGTCATACCTCAGCACCAATAGTCACAACCTCTTAGTGCAAGGGAATGTCATGTAAGTATTGCAGGTATAAATGTGGAATGTTGCTACAGTAACAGTGTTTGTGTTAACAGACATGTTGTGTGGGAAGTCACTTCTGAGACTGACATGTACATCATCAGATACTGACAGACATCATAAGATCATCATAGTGAAGTACCACACAAATCACAGAAATGATCCTGTGGAATACAGCAGAGATATGACTAATAAACATGGACAGTCTGACACAATCTGGTCAGTGCAGAGGTAAACTCAGAACTCCTTTGTGGAAGATGTGTGGACCAAGCTTGACAAAGTGGATGTTTGCAGCCAAGTAAATGGGGATATCACAAAAATACTGGAATAGATAAGCTCACACAGTTGATGCATTCACACACCCCTGTCTGTCCTAACACATATTAAGCAAAGGAGCAGAGGTCTCAAGCCCACATACTTCACAATACTTAGTGACATACATCGTTACACCAAACCACTGCTTTTTCAGACATACACAACAGTTATGGTGGCCAGACAGCAGTTCTTCTGACAAATATCTGGACATAACATCACACTAGGTAAATACACTGAGCTGCTAGGCATGTCACAAAGCACTGTTCAAACTACAGGCAGACTGCCACAACACTGACCCAAGTTCCCTATGGGGGAATACACATGTACTTGCAAATATAGTAGGCACTACAGGCATGTAACAGCATGGAGTAACAGACTCCAGTGTGAACGTGCATACCCACAACCAATCTGAACACAGTCACAGTCACATTATTGTAAGCCTAAGTAATATTACAGTATATGTACTGTGTGAACAACACCACCCTCATATGAGCCACTCACACAGTAAACCTACATATACTGGGCCAGTACACAGTGTAGTCTGATTCCTGACTGTGGTATGGGACATGTGTCAGTCTGGCTCTACAAAAATGTACGCTGATAGGGTACCATAAACTGGAGCAGCATGCAACATCAGATAGAACAGGACCAAGAACAATGACATCTACCACAGTCTGTACACAGGCCAAGTAACATATTCACGATACACACTCTATCACCAATCACCATAAGTACACAGACCTCACTACTGTACACACTACAACAGAATGTCCAGGTTTTTTCCTCAAATATAAGGCCTGCTATACATAACATGTATAGCAGTCTGATATCTCATTGGCTTGTTATCAGGTATGATGTCAGTAAATAATGCTGTTCTGTACATATGCACCTCTTACTGCATGACATATGGACAAAGGGTGACAGACTTGGGGGACAGAGGCACAAACACAGTGCCAATATTGACATATTACTGTGATAATCTGAGAAATTTCCTGGTGTCATAGGGTTTGTTGTGACATATCTCTTCTGAGGGATATGAGGTCAGTAACTCACATGGATGTCTCCATGTACTGACTGCAATCATCAGAGTATGCTACTGGATATCTAAAGATAGGAAATGTGTGAGTAACGCAACACATGTAAGACTCCAAACTCTGGACAGTCTGCTGATAGCCCTACAGGTGAGAGTTTCCTCAACCACATAACACTGTCATACCAGACTTTACATCATGTAGAACAGCCATATCCACAGAAACCCTGTTAAACCAACATTAATTCAAATGTAGAACAGCAATACATTCTGTCCCCATGTCTGGAACATTCCCCCTCCTGTTTGTTGTCCTGTCGCCACAGTGTATATTGTAAGAGGTATTTCCAACTACCCCTCTATGATGCTGTTTGTCAAACACCCACATGAAGTCCTGCTCACAGGTAAGGAAAAGGGCCAACACCCACATGAAGTGCTTAGTTATAGGAGTGTGTTTCCATGCAATTGGCTATAGGAATGATGCCATGGCTGTTCCACATGCAATTAGCAAGTGGGGGACTGCAATTTGTGCACAGGCCATCAGCTGATCATGAACATTCCTTACATAACTCAAGCTGCTGCCTATGCAAAACAGATGTACTTTTCTACCTCCACCAGAGAGAGAGAGAGAGAGAGAGAAAGTAAGAAATAAATGGTGTAAGAGAATAAGAGGCAAGCATTTTTGTGTATGATCTGTGGGTGGACAGTGGTATCTGGGTATTATAACAGTTGCCTATATTGTTTACTAATCCATACTGTCACATACACATGGCTGTGCACATTTATGCTGAGGATTATCTACAACCTCTACAGTATTTGAAAACTGTTGGCCTTGTAATGTGGACAATGGGACATATAGGTCCTCCATATAATGATGTAGAAAAACCCAACTGCAATGGATTCTGTCAGTACACACTCACCCCAACAGGACACTTATGACACACACACAAACACACATTTACCAGTACTGAGTTTCAATCCCCTACCTGACTATGTATTGCTATTACAATGTTATACAGTTATCGCACGCTCCACAGAGCTTACATATTGCAGAGCTGTCCAAAGGTACCTGAAGGTGAGTGACATCAGCAACAGTGTTAAAGAAGGGATAAGGGAAGTGTAGTACATGTGAATGTCCACAAAAGCAGGTGTCAATGGAGAGACACACACACTCTGTCAGGAGAACGCACACATCATCACAGTTGGCAGGATCAAGATTAGAACCCCTACCTAACCAGTGTGTTATATTACAGTACTATGCAGTTTTCACAAGTGCCACAGAGCTTATATGGCTGATAAATGGCCAAAGAGTTATGTCAAGGTGAATGACATCAGCAGGTGTGCTAAAGTAGGCCAATGGGAGGTGTAGTTATTGTGAATGGCTTCAAAATCATTAATCTACACACACACACACACACACACACACACACACACACACACACACACACACACACACACACACACATCAGACATATCAGCGCACTCACATACACCCAAACTCCCACTCAAAACCCTTACAAAATACTCACTTACCTGACATTACACCTAAGTCCACACACAGCACCACACACCATCCACATACAACCCCAGACATTACATAGCGTAAAGCCATAACTGCGAATTCAAGATATTTGAATTCATGATTATGCACTTTCGCTATTTCAAAACTTCGACTTTATAGTCTCAAGATACTGAAATTTGACATTTCAGTATTTTGAGATTATAAAGTGTTTCCCCTTTTACTTGCTGGATAACACACACTCAGTCAGGAGATGTTACACATCACAGTACTTTCTGATGTCAGTGGCACTGTTGTGGTCAACAGGCATGTAGTCCATTGCAACCACACCATGGTTACTATCTGTGAGGCAATATGCAGGAAACTACCAGTATAGTGGTTGTTGCCTAATCAAGTGTCTTTGTGTATGAGACATGGGTGGAGAGTGCTCTCTGAGTAATACAAGGGTTGCCTATAGTGTTCACTGATCCATAATGTCACATGTAGGGCTATGAATTTTCTACACCAGCCTCCCTGGTGTTTGACATCTGTTGTCCTTGTAAGGTGGACATTGTGACATATAGTAGGTCCACAATATAATAATTTAGCAAAATCTGCCCCACAATGCATCCTGCTATTACACAAACATGGCAACCTCCACACAGGATACTGATGACAGACACACACTTGCCAGTACTGTGATTCAGACCCTGATCTAGCTATGTATTGCAACTACAGTTTACCACATTTATTGCACACACCACGGAGCGTATTGGATGGGTGTTGTCCCAAGGTACTTATAAGGTGAGGAACATCACCAGCCTTTGTAAATACTGGCATTGGGTGATGTAGTGGGTGACAGATCCCAAAAATAATTTTACCCTAATCACACATTTACATTTGCCACAGGTGAGGTTCAACCCTCTATCTAATAATCTTTACAGACCATTATGTTACACATTTACCACATACACCACTAACCTGACATGGTTTATGGTTGGCAACAGGTACTTGTAAGGTGGATGATATCTGCAGGACTGCTAAAGTCAGGCTCTGAGATGTGTACTGGCTGTAAATGGGGCCAAAATCTTTCAGGTACACACACAAACACTTACCGCAGACAAGATTCAAACACATATCGGTCTAGTTACTGCTGCTGCATTGTTCCGCATTCATGGCATGTGCCACAGAGTTTATAGGGCTAGCCCTTCTCTAAAGGGGTATTTCAAGGTGATTGACATCAGCAGGCTTGCTAAAGTAGGGCAATGGAAGGTGTAGTGACTGTGAATGGCCTCAAAATCATTAATCTCTACACACACATACACACACACACACACACACACACACACACACACACACACACACACACACACACACACACAGTTGCCATGTCTGGGATTAGAACTCCTACTTGACTAGTATGTTACACCATAGCATTACGCAGTTATTGCACACACCATGGAGCTTACAGGGCTAGTCTTTGTCCAAAGGGGTATTTCAAGGTGACTGACATCAGCAAGCTTGCTAAAGTAGGGCAATATGAGGTGTAGTGACTGTGAATGGCCTCAAAATCATTAATCTCTACACACACAGCGTTTCACAGTTGCCATGTCTGGGATTAGAACTCCTACCTAATTAGTATGCTATACTACAGCATTAAACAGTTATCTCATGCACCACAAAGATTATGGGGTTGATAATTGGCCAGAGGGTTATTTCAAGGTGACTGACATCAGCATGAATGCTAACATGAGCTATAGGAAGTGCACTGTGTGTGAATGGGCCATAAACCATTCCCCTGGGAACACACACAACACTCAGTCACACACAACTTTACATTTGACAGGACTGGATATACAAATGCTAGATGAATACTGATTTGTACTATCATGTTACACAGTTATCACAAGCACCACAGACACTATAGGGCTGAGGGCTACCAAAAGCAAATGTCTACAATGATTGACATTGGCACGTCATGTGATATTGGCCAATTGGATGTGTGGTGGGTGGGACAGGACTCATGATGGCGATCTCTTTGTCACTGTCTGCCTCTCTCTTCCCCACATCTGTGTGTGTGTGTGTATGTTTGCTCTATTATAGTGTGTTGGCCTTGGATATGTGTGAGTATTTCTATCCAATGTGTGTGCAAAGCATGAACGGTGTGCAGTGTGGTGTGTGTGCACAGATATCTGTGACTGACAGATATGTATAGTCAACTGTTGTTGTCAGACATGGGCTTCATTTCTCTACGTGTAGGAGCATGCCCAGTATAACCTTCTATACTGAGTGTGTGAATCTAGTCCACGTTGCTTGCACTCCAGTGCAGGATTTTGTGTTCTGCACCTACAGCTAGCAACCTGTTTCTGCAGGATATCTGTAGATAGGTTGAAAATATGGAGTCACAATGGGCGACATAGTGGGATACTGTAACTATTGCTGTCTGTGCTGCTTGTGTTACATGGTTGGTGTTAGCAGAGATATTCAGACATGTACTGTTTTACACTGTGATATATTATGTCATTGACTACCAACAGATATACTTATTTGTTCACAGTTATTTCCTGGGAAATACAAGCTGAATGAAGCTGTGTCCAGTATTGTGGTCTGCAGCCTACATATTCTTACACACTCATGCCATTCTGGAGGGGTTGTTGCAGACACTTGCTAATGGATCTGTGTAAATGTTCCAGCACCTTGGTGCTGTGGTGGCTGAGGATCCCCTGCTTGTACATCTATCGACATAACAGAATGGCCATATCCTGCTGTGGCCATACCTCTCAGCTATACAGATTCACCCAGGTTACCTGGAGGCAGGGCTCATATATCTGGTCAGTTCCCCTTCACAATGTGGTTTACGAGTGGGTCTCTATCCACCCATTACTGGGTTTGCAGGCAGGGGTAGTATGGGCACACATCAGAGTTTCAGACTTCACACACTCCATGGCATCCATGCTTCTACACCCCCCACTCTGTTATTCTATCCTCTTCCTAACATTATGCAAGTGATATCTGCGAAGTATCCCTATGGTTGTCCGTCCATCCCAGCATTATTTAGGGGTTGGTCCACAGTTCATGCAGTATGATATGGTGGGCATGCTACTAGGATTTGTCGACATGGCCTTGCATTTCTATTCTGTGGACTGTGTTATATTGTTATTTGGGACCCCATGAGGTAACATACATTGGCAGTACAGGTGAGGCACAGGCCTTTGACAGAGGACTGTAGGGCATTTGGTAGTGATGCAGGGCATCTGTAGCAGGCCAGTGCATTCTGTCACTCCTTCAGTCCCAGGCTGTGAGCCACTGGATTCCCCTGGGGTGACAGAGTAAGTGTGTGAGGTGTTAATGGCAATAGTTCCTGTCCATATTAATCTGTTGGTCTGGAAGCTGGCAGGGTGCTGCTTACAGCTAGGGATTGGGACACATCTGCATAGGACACCTCTTCAGCATGCTGCATTCTGTGAGTATTCCCATACAGAAGTGGGGGTCATTCTGTACTCATTCCCAACAGCAGGGATATGAGCTGTGATAAACCTATGGATGATGGTGGGGTGAACTGAGTGCATGTATGATATGGAGGCTTCTTGCAGCTGACTCACAGATATACCTGGGACATTCCCCTTATGCTGCCTTGTGCGGAGAGATAGGCATTCTCTCATTACTTGCCTTTTGTGGTCTGCCAGTGATTGGCCAGAATTCATAAATATTCCATATTACACAGGCAACTAATGTGCTGGCAACCTGTGTGTACAATTCCAAAGTTGTGTGCAGTTGACAGTTACATTTTATGTACTCTGTCTAGGGTACTTCTACCTGTGTACTGTGTGTATGCTTGGGCTCACATTAATGGCATGTCCATATTTCAGATGGTGACAGATATTGACATCTGAACAATGAGTACAGATGACTGTTGGATTGGGTTTTGCTGGGCTGCATTGTGGTTGGCACTGCAGTTGGCAGAACATGGCCCTGTCATCAACAGTAGTGGCCATAGGCCACTGGGACACAACCCTCCATGCTTACATGCTGACCATTTCCACACAACGTACAACATATAACAACCTAACACAGAGAGCCCTGCATACTGTACACATGCAACAATCTATACTGCAAATTGGGCCAGGTCAGGTAATCTGCGCTCCACTGTTATTAACCCCACTCATACATGTTACTGCATTTCAACATAGGATTGTGGGGGGGGGGGGGGCATGCCTAACAACTGTAAACATTTGGTATGACTGTACTGTTATTTCAGGTACTCTGTTGGCTTCTATTTCATTTTGTATTCTGACCTATCATGCAGACTAGAGGCATATCAGTAGTGTACAGATCTTAGGTTTTATTGACCTACATTTCAGTTTCAGACTTCATACCCTGCAGAACTAGCATACAACTGCCTGACCTGTTGTAGTCTGTCTGTGTAGTTCTGGAGGGGGACTGTTATCCATTGCCATTAATTGGAGGCCTTAGTACAGCCTTTCTTTATGGTCATCTACACCTGTCCTGCTGGTTGAGGCTGTTGCTGGGTATGTGAACCTCACTGACATGCATGTGTGTGGGTCTATATTATATTTTTGAATGCTGACAATGTTGAATCTGACATTGTCGACACGAGAATATCAAATACAGATCAGAATCTCTAGCGTGTAAATGGAAATCTCCGTAAGGGGAGATTTCCATTTACTGCAATATAGTGCAGTCTAGGAGTTGGTATATTTAAGTAGCAGGGGGTGTGGGGGGTGCAGGAGGGCTTGCCCCCCTTCTTAAACCCGTTAGGATACTTTTTTCCTTTTTGTCGTTTTATAAGTTCGGTGTTTGAAGACATCGACCATATGTTGTTCGATGTTTTCAAACATCGATCTTATAATATAGACCCATGTGTGTGTCCTATTGACACACATTTGGGCCACCACATGTAATGCAGTGGGATTTGTCACCTTGTCTAGTACTGCCTACTTTGCTGACATCAGTATATTTTATGGATTTCATGCTGCCCATATAGGTGTCCACTATCTGCTGCCATCCCATTTAGCCACCTGATTCCCTTGCATGCTCACATCCATACCATAACTACAACTAGCAGAACATACTACTCCATTCAGCAATTAATAGGAAGAGTGAGTTACTGGTGGCTGTGCCAGTACTGAGGATGTATAGTAATTAATAGGAAGAGTGAGTTACTCATGGCTGTGCCAGTACTGAGGATGGTGCAAGAGAGCTGACTATGTCGGATGCCCATTGTACACTTTCTATACATGGCAATGGTGGAGGGCTGTGTGGCCCTGCCCCGTGCTGTTCCTGTTGCAGCTGTTTTCACAGGATCATATTGTGTAGCATGGCACATACAATAAAAATTTGTGTACATGTAGCTTGAAAGTACTGCAAGACTCCACTGGATATGTCCAGACATCGGAACCATGACTTGAGCATCCCAAAACATGCTCTATTATTATTCTCGTTTGTGCGTGTGCCCTATTATGGAGTTCTTGTTCGGATGTGTGTGCATTTCTGATGGGTGTCATCAGCCACGGTTCCAGTGCGTAACCAGCATCCTCCACTAGGTGGCCATATGGGATGTTCCCACTGGCAAATCTCTGGTACAGCTGTGTCATATGCCAGATGTGAGAGTTGTGATAGCTTCCGGGGCTGCCAGCACACACATTCATTATAATGCCCTGGGCATCGCACATGACCTGGCAGTTGATGGAGGGGAAGTCCTTGTGGTTTATGTAGACCCTACCCTGCTCAGAAGGTGGTGCTTTGATGTGTATGTGTGTGCAGTCTATAGCACCCACTACCTCAGGGTATTCTGTTATTTGGTGGAAGAGTCGCATATTGCTGGTCAACACCTCACAGGTGTTGAAGAAATATATGTGCTCACTGGCATGTGCTGACATGGCATCCAGGAACTGGTGGAGTACCCTAGATGCTGATGCCTGTGAGATCCCCATGATATCCCCAGTTGGCCTTTGGAAGGTACCCGTGGCTAGTATTTTTAAGCCTACACATACCTTGGTATCCACTGGGATGGGTTCCCCTCTGTTGATTCTGTGTGTGAGCATGGACGGCACAGCTCAACAATTTGCTGTAGGATGTCCCTGTTCACCCTATAGCACTCCACTATCTCCAGCTCATGTAGCCCCTGGTAGGTTACCCTGGGTCTGTACACTCTTCTCCTTCTCCTCACTGTGGGTTGGTCATCAGCATTCTCATCCTCACCACCCTCAGCCTCTTCCACATATTGATGTATGAGAGTGACAGCAGCCCCTATCATTTTGTTAGTTTTGTCTGGTAAAATGTCCCCATCTGTGGTGTAGAGTTTGTGGGAAAAACCAGAGTGAAAGATGTTTGCATAGTTTATAGTAGTGTGCTGGGCTGGGCTGCTGCCTGTGTAATTGGCTGATTCTGATACATTTCACCTGCCAGCTATGCTAGTTCTCCTTGATTGCCTTACTACTGCTGTTTTCTCTTCCCATTGCCTTCCCGTTTAAGCCCTGAAGTGCACCACGCATACCCAGTGCTCAGATGTGAACAGAGCTGCTATTTCCTGTTTTTTTTTTTTTTTTTTTTTTTACACCTGTGCAATGTAAACACTGCTGGGCACCTCAGACACACCCCTTCTTTAGCTGTGCTTAGCTAAGGGCAAACATGGGCCACAGAGCTCCAATAAGCTTACAGCATGTATGACAGTCCCCCTTATGAGGTCATCTACCTCTTAGGCTTGCACCATAGTTTTGCTGCACTTACACGGTTAGGTGCTAGCTAACACTGAGGGGAAATCTGTGATTGAGTATCAGTCCCCTCATTTGCAGGAAACTGACTGCTAATGCATGGTTACAAGACTGACACAGCCTTCCCCCTTAGCAACCACTATTCAGCGGTATTGTTGTCTTTTGCATGCCATTGACTATTATGGCAGAATGCTGATTTTGGTTTAAAAGCTTATTTCCAGCTTTTTTTTTTATTTTCGGGCCAATCCCGTTTGCACACTGCTGCCCTATGCTTAAACGGCTGAAATCAGCCCAAAAAAAATAAAAGTTATTCTTTATAATTTTGCAACTATTTACCATGCCATTGGCATGTCTACTACATTGAATACATGCTTTCTTTGGAGGTGTCATGCCTCTGTTTTATAATTTGCAGAAATGTATTCAGTTGGTAGCCGAATACATTTCTGCAGGTTACACTATTCCTGCACAGATGCCTGTCTGCTTCTTGGATCGCTAATTTGCCACATTTGCATGGTTTTCACCTGCAAATGGGGTAATTAGCATATAGGAGTTGTGTCCGTGCAGGAATAGTGTTGGAGCACTCGTGCATATCCCTGGAGCTCATTCCTGGATCTCTTGTCGGCCATATCGTGTGCAGCAGCTCTTGCACTATTCCTGCACACCGGGCAGAGCTTGCTGAATCCTGGGGATAGTGTTTATAGCAGTGATAGAACTAATCCATTATAAACTAAATAATATTTCTTTAAATGTAGTAAATGTTAAGTTGTACCTGATACCAGATAAAAGCTGGTCTATATTAGCAACAGTAATTTTCTTTAAAGAGTGTTTGGATGTAATGTAAAAAAGAGAGCTGAGAAAGGTATAGTTAGAGAGCCTGCACTTTTTAATGTGCTCTAGGAGAGGGAATCATTCAAAGTGAGGAACAGCCTTGGAAAGAAGCTAGACAGTGTTCCTGCCAGGGGAAGCTATGGACAGCTACTATCAGAGACTGTTTCCTAGCTGTATAAGACTGAACTAAAGGCACTGTCTGTATTTGTAGTGAAAACCACATAACTTTATTCTGCTTGGAAGAACTTGCCTTGTTTTCACCTTGGGGAATATAGGAACTTGGTGACAATGCTATGCTAGGCAAGTGATCACAAAGATTGTAAAATGCCTAGCCACTTACACCTTTAAGTAAGCACAATTAAATGTTTTTGCCTCCATTTTCAAATATTTCATAGTGCTTACCTGTCAAATTGAGCAGGGCTGTACATGATAATTCTGTTGTAACTTTGTGTGTAGCCATCCAATCATCAAAGCTAACATTAAAGATAGTCAGAGTAGTACTTTGATCTCTAATGGCAACATATTCCCTAGGCTGGGATATCTTAAGTTAGGAATCTATCTCTATAATGAATTGTGTTTTTTGTTGGTGCAGATCTAGGTCTCTAGTGCAGGTGTTTGTAGAGCCATTGGTTTTGCAATGAATGAGGTGAAAATATCAAATAGGATTTGGTCCTTCAGGATGTGAAAAGCGAGACACAGGTCACCTCAGAGCAGCCTGTAGGGTACTGAGTATAATGAGAGTTGTGCTACTATATTGAGATAGATGAAATGTTTAAGGCCTTTGATTTTCTTAGTAAGGTATCTTCGGGGCCTTTCTAGTTGAGTAATATGCTTCATTTTAATATTTTATACCTACCAAAGAGAGC
>NW_025050269.1:0-5000 GCF_019279795.1 Protopterus annectens
CTTCTTGTGTTACCTGGGGCCTTTTACACCTGCAGGACTCCTGTGCTTTGTGTCACTCTTTAGCCAGCGAGTCCTGCAGGAAAGGAGGAATAAGTTAATCCTCCGTGGCTTGCTAAAGCCGGAAGGTTCACCCACTAAACCTGGGTCCAGTAAGCCTTCCAAGCCATCCAAGGGTCAGGCTACAGCTTCCAAGCCTTCCCGGTGGCTCCGACTCCTTCGAAGTCGAGATCGCTCCAGCCGGAGCCGATCTTTCTCCTTCTCAGCTAGGGTCGGTTCCGATCGGTTCCGACACCCATCTGCTAGTTGCCTTGTCGGCTCCGGCTGGAGCCGACAGTATCCAGTATCGGAGCGAGAAGCCTTCGCTCCATCTGGAACCCATAGGACGTCGGGTTCGATGACTTCCTCCAAGAAGAGATCTCGGTCCCCATCTTTGGAATCTATCCACTCGGCTCCGGGGTCTCCTCTTTTGTCGGAGCGGAGTCATCGGAGCCGATCTTTGAGATCTTCCAGGCTTTCTGACCACGATTTAGAGAGGGTGGTAAGCAGGCTGTTAAAGTCGCAGGCACTGGCCCAAATGCTCCATAGCCCATCTCAGCAGACTTCGGCTATTGCTTCACCCCTTGAACTTCCTCCTCCGACTCCCCACCAGAGTTCGGAGCCGGAGCTTCTCGGGACAGCGACTGTGTCGGCGCCGGAACAGATACATCCTTTTTCGGCTCCGTCGTCTTCGGCTCCGATCTCCTCCTTGAGACCTTCCTTGGAGGGATCCGGTCGGGTTTCCTAGTCGGCTCCGAGGGGCTAGTGGCATCGGACCCTTGTCCGACCCCGCCTCCCTCTCGGGCTTCGGCTGGTAAGCTCGGCACCGACATCGGCCTCGGAGCCTTCCCTCTCAGTGGAGCCGGGAATTCCTATTTCCTCGGAACAGGAATATTCCGGTCTCCCGGGGAGGGGAGCCTTTGAGGTGATGAGGAGTGTCCTGGCTCCTGAGCCAGGTCAACGGTCCATCCCTCTAGCTCCTCCCTCTTCGGTGCCTGTAGACGCCTCTTGCCAGCCTCTTGCTCTCAGGCCCAGGGATCCATCGCCCCAGGTTTCCCCATTGGGAATATCTTCTTCTTCCGAGGTTTCTCCTGATCCTGCAAGGGAACCCTCTCGGAAGAGGACGTGTAAGAGTTAACGCACAGACTCCCCTGAGTCTACTACATCTGATACCGACTTAGATGAGTTGGAGGGTTCCCCACGATCCCCCTCTGAGGATGTCTCCTTTTCAGACATCCTTGAGCTCCTCAAACAGAGGGGGAATTGGCCCTCCATTGACCCCTCCGAGGATGAGTCGGTATACCTGGAGGCTTTTGGATCCCGACCCTCCACCTCCTGGGTGTCTCCGCCTTTCGACCCACTTATGCAGGTAGTGGCTCGGAAGGCGTGGGGCAGCTCCAGATTCTGTGGAACCTGTCCCCAGGAGACCATCCAAGTTTATTACGGCCCCTACGGACAAACAGTTTCTTTCCAAGGGCATCTCTGTGGATGCTATGGTGGTGTGGCGGCCACTAAGAAGGAACTTGCGGATCCTTCAGTACCTGTCCATCCTCCTAACAAGGATTCTAGGACCATGGACAGGTATGGAAAGCGGATGTTTTCTTCAGCGACCTTTGCTATGCGTTCGCTGAACTACCTTTGTCACTTCACCAGGCTTCAAAGAGATATTCTCAAGGAACTAGGTGAAGTGGTCCAGGATCCTTCTGCTGCTGGGGCTCAAGAAAAGATTGCCTCACAGCTAGCAATCCTGAATTCCTTATCCAACTCCTCCATGCGGCTCATATCCTATGCGGCCGATGGAGCGAGCAGGCCGCAGGCACAGGAGTGGTTTTAGACGCCAAGCCTGGATGCGGCTTTGTAATTTTGCGGACCCTTTAAGGCGCCCTTCACCAATACCCCTTTGACGGTACGGGCTTTGTTCGGACCTCAGGTGAAGGATACCTTGACCAGGTGTGAGCAGGACGGTAAAACTCTTTCTGCCGTTGGAGTCCGTTTTTCCACTCCTAGACCATATCCCAAGGGTCAGAAGGGAGGGAAGATGGTTCCGAAGCCCAAGGAGCTACACCGACACACGTGGTCAGTTTACCCCAGAGGCAGAGGGGTAACAATAATAGACGCCCTAGAGGCAGGGGGGGTCCTCAGAACCAGGGCAACAGGGAGTCTCTTCCTGAGAAGCCGTTTCAGCACCCCTGAGGTGTTGCCCGACTGTTCACCCTTGGAGGCAGTCGGGGGAAGGATTTTGCTGTACCCAGTAGCCTGGCTTTCCCTTTCACAAGATATGTGGGTACAGTCGATCATATCTGAGGGTTACAAAATCCCCTTCGAAAGGTATCCCGTACCTCAACAATCCCTTCCAGACATCTCACCCGGTCAAAGGGATTTGGCAGAACAGGAGGTTTCAAAGCTCCTAGAAAAAAGAGCCGTCCAGACTGTTCCGGCAGACCAAGTAGGATCCGGCGTCTACTCAAGATTCTTTTTGGTCCCCAAAAGGACGGGAGATTGGAGACCAATATTAGACCTGAGCAGTCTAAACAGATTTGTCAAGAAGGCAAGATTCCGGATGGTCACGCTTCAGTCCATTCTGCCCTTTTTGGGCAAGGACAACTGGATGTGCTCTATAGACCTTCAGGACGCGTACTATCACATAAAGATTCACAGGCGCTCCAGAAGGTTTCTCCGCTTTCGGCTAGGGACCAGTCATTTCCAATTCAGAGCCCTGCCCTTTGGCCTCACTTCAGCCCCCAGAGTGTTTACCAAATGCATGGCAGTGGTCACAGCTCATCTGAGACGTCAAGGATTCCAGGTGTTTCCTTATTTAGACGACTGGCTCCTCTCCGCCACCACCAGGTGTCAGCTTCTTCAGACCAGAGACTACACTCTGCAGCTATGCAGGAGTTTGGGAATTTCAGTGAATTTCAAAATCTTCTCTGCGGCCTTGCCAATCTATCACCTTTATAGGCGCAGAATTAAACAGTCAAAATGTTAGCCAGACTAACAGATCAAAGAATTCTGGACATCCAAAAATACGTTGCTCGATTTTATTGCAGAGCAGCAAAGTCAAAGCCAGACTGATACTAAAGGTTCTAGGTCTTATGGCTGCGGCCATTGTTCTTCTACCACTGGCTCGCTTCCACATGCGTCTTCTGCAGTGGATGTTATTCACTCAGTGGTCGTTCCACAGCCTTCCGATGAGGCACGAAATCTTAGTCACACAATCGTGCAGGACTCATCTGAATTGGTGGATATCTTCCCCTCTTCTTCATCAGGGCTGACCTTTTGTTCCCCCTCCTCCGGTTGCCACAGTTACTACGGATGCCTCTCTGATCGGGTGGGGGGGCATTATCAGGGCAGGATGGTCCACGGGACGTGGCATCCCATAGAATACCATCTGCACATAAATGTCCTGGAGATGAGAGCGGTTCTTTTAACGTTGCAAGCCCTCAACAACTTTCTTCCCGTAGGGACTATTGCAGTACAAACGGACAACATGTCCGTGGTCTGGTACATCAACAAGCAGGGCGGGACCAGGTCCTATCCGTTGTGTCGAGAAGCTCTCAGACTTTGGCAATGGGCAATCTCCTCTCATCGGTTTCTGATAGCAACGCACATCCCCGGCAGGTCCAACCTCTTGGTGGACAGGCTGAGCAGATCCATTCTCATGCCTCACGAGTGGTCTCTCAATCAATCTGTAGTGGACCAGAATTTTCTGAAGTGGGGCACACCTTGTTGCGATCTTTTTTCTACACCCCAAAACAACAAGTGCCCCGATTTTTTCACCCTCTTTCCCCTACCAGGCCAACCCCTGAGAGACTCTCTAACCCAGGATTGGCCCCGGGGACTTCTGTATGCTTTTCCTCCCTTTCCCTTGATTCCACAAGTCATTCAGAAAGCCATCATTTTGAGGGCCAAGTTGATTCTCATTGCCCCTTACTGGCCTCGACAAATTTGGTTTCCGTCTCTGCATCGTCACCTCCTGGTGCAGCCCTGGCATCTGGACCCAGTTCCGGATCTCTTGATCCACCAGTCGGGTCAACAGCACCGGGCCATTCATTCTCTCAACCTCACTGCTTGGTTGCTCCACTTCCTTCCCTAGCCAGGCTTCCTATGATCTCTGATTCGGTCAGAGACATCTTAGTGGCTTCTTTAAAGTCGTCCACCAGAACCGTTTATGCTAGCAAGTGGCGATGTTTTTCCATTTGGGCAAATTCCAGGAATATTGATCCCTTTACTGCTCCTGTGCATTCTGTTTTAGATTTCCTGGCTGAGGTTTTTCAGTCAGGATCTTCTTCATCTACAGTAAAAGTTCAACTGGCTGCTATTTCCAAGTATCATGTTGGCTTGCAAGATCATAACATTATGTCTCATAGACTATGCAAGGCCTTTCTGAGAGGAGTTTTTCTCCTAAAGCCGCTGATAAAACATCCTCCTCCACAATGGGATCTAAATTTAATGTTGGCATCCTTGATGTTACCTCCCTTCGAACCGTCTGCTTCATGTTCATTGAAATTATTGACCTGGAAAACTATATTTTTACTGGCTGTCACTTCAGCAAGAAGGGTTTCCGAGATTCAAGCTCTCTGCATCTGTTCCCCTTACTTGGTTTTTCACAAGGACAGGGTATACTTAAGAACGAACCCGTCCTTTCTCCCCAAAGTTGTGTCTCAAACCAATATTAATCAATCCATAGATCTACCAGTTTTTTTCCCAAACTATTCTGACAGAGCTGAACAAAAGCTTCATTTTTTGGATGTCCATCGTCAGCTCAGGTACTATTTGCATAGAACGAAACAATTCAGGAAATCGGACCAATTATTTGTCTCCTATGCAGAAAACAGGAAAGGTCTCCCAGTGTCTAAAGTGACCTTATCCAGATGGTTGTCTTCCACCATTTCTTATGTGTACTCACTCAGAGGCAAGCAACTACCTTCTAAACCGAAAGCACACTCAACCAGGAGTCTATCCAC
>NW_025050269.1:12500-14365 GCF_019279795.1 Protopterus annectens
CTGGCTCCCCCCTGATGTCCATTATTAGTGCCTTGATTTCTAATACTCTCACTTCTGCGGACAGGTTGTACATCACTATCGTGAGCAGAAGTGGTATTATTAATATTTGGTTCACCTGGACCTCCTTCAACAGGTTGTCTCCAAACCGCAACCTGTCCAAGTGGGGGTGGGGGGTAAGCACTGTTATTTTGATATTCTATAACATCCCTATCTATTTTGCGTTTTTTATTATTTACCATTTTTTCTATGGCAGTTTCAATACTGGATAACACTCTTTGATAGTCAAACTTGTATCTATTAAAATCAACATGACCTTGTAACACAGTCTCAAGCTTGATTAGATCATCCTGTAATACATTCACTTCAACTAAATAATGTTTGATAAGACATTCCATGAATTCGAAACCTTGCTTATCAAAAATACAAACAAGTTCCTTATGGAATTCAGAATTTTTTAGTGTGCCTGCTGGGTATCGCCACTGGCGCAGCCCTTTAGGCACAATATATCTATTTAAACATTCACGAAGGTATGAAATTTCGAGTTGCAGTTTCCTGCAACGGAACAACTTTGAATCAAAAAGGTCCAATTCGTTAAGAAACGAACTCACCCTCTCATCAAGTCCTTGTGCTCCACTAATAGTCCCATTTTGCGTGAAAAAGTTATTATTTGCCAAAAACGAAGACAATCTTGGCAGCACAGTATTATTGGAGACCCTGTCTGCCAAGTTTAAATTGTCACTCTCCGCTCGAGTATTCGTATTTTGAGCTCCATTCTGATCGAATTGTAAAGCACTGCCACTTCCATTCACAGAAACGCTCTGCCGCTGATTAACTCCACCATTTCTATTGCAGACGACACTCGGTTGTTGAGTAGATCCACCAGCATTAGAATGTCCGTTACCTGACACAGTTCTTACAATATTATTAGTCCCACCAGTTGTTTTTCCCTTTTCCGTTGAACCAGGAAACTGAGAGTTACTATATGCCGGTACAGTTGGCGCTTGCACATGCGCACCAGAATCAGCGGTACTGGCGTTAGAATTCAAAATTTTCTGTGTTAGATTATCTACTTTGGTTAATAGTAAATTAATTAAAATTGTCAGATCATTTTGCGACATAGAATTAGTCGCTCGCATTGTTCCAAGACCAAAAATATTATTGACACCTGCTTGTGATTGTCCTTCCGCCCCAGAAGGAAAATCTTCATTTTGCGTGATGAATAAGGGCTGACTATCCACTCCAGGCTGCTCGTTCACTCGCTCCACTGGCTCACCTGCCTCTGACATGACAGACTGTAGAAAAACGCTAACCAAACAAACAAGCAAAATTCCGTAAAGGCAGCGACTCCAGGAGGCAAAGAACAAGCAGGATGTCAAATAACCCTTTTAATTGTAAGCGCTTTCGGCAAAGGACACTTCCCTCGCCTTCATCAGACATAAAACAAATAAAGGCTTTAATTGCCATGTTAAATACTTAAATCAATAATGACATCACAATGATTCTCCTACACTTAAAGACAAATTGAATATTATTATTGTATGCATAAAAAATGCTTAAAAATATGACTAACCAGTCTCTAAAAAACACATTTTATACTAAAATCCATATGCTAAAATATGTATATATTATTGTATATTATGTTAAACTGAGGCCACAAACAAGCAGGAATTTAAATGCCTTTGAATACATGTACATCAAGAATGTTACACAGCCATTTTTGTAACATAATGTCAACAATGCATATAAAACTTGTCAAGAAATCAACATTGAATATTTATTATGTCAATACAATATGATACATATTCATCTAAGGAAAATGTGGAACTTGATAGTGTTATAAACTTTAAAACCTAATATAGCCTAAA
>NW_025050270.1:0-13245 GCF_019279795.1 Protopterus annectens
ACTGATTTAATATTCACTAAACCTAAGTAGTCCTTTAGGATTTCACAGTTCAATTTTCATGCTCTCAGAATGAAACTAACCTGATGCAAATAATAAATGCAGAGATAGGCAGAGGCTTCTAAAATGAAATGATTCAACATTAACTTTACATTTCAAAAAGCTGTTGATTCAATGCACCTTTAATAGTTTTTGAGTACGAGCCCTCATTGCAACAGAAATTAATGTGTTTTTAATGTTTGTATTTCAACACGGCATGTGTTTTGGGAGTTGGAAAACAAAGATCCATGCATGCATTTATGGGTATCACAAACACATCTGCTGATATTGTTTGGGGTCTTTCAAACAACCATCGCTTGAAATGTCTTCTCTATCCGCTGATTTTAGCCTGATGATGTTCACTGTTTGATATCTCAAGTAGAGAATGTTGTCATACCAAATATTTTATCAGTTAAAGGCTGTCGTCTGGGTCTCACATCCTATCCCTGAGATAGGGCTGGTTAGGCAAAGATTTATATGTACAGAGTGAATATACTGCCCATTTTTGACTCTTTTCTTCTTCCTCTTTTCACTTTGCTTAGTATACTTTTAAAGATCATGTGTGACTGGGAGGGGTTTTTACACTTGCAAGTGAACCTTTTGTACTGCCAGCATGTCCTATCTCATGTTGCTTCTCTGATAATGGTCTCAGGCCTGCACAGTGTCTAAACATTAACATCTCTTTCAGGAATGTCAGAACTTGAATCTGAAAAGCTTAACACTCCTTGGATTCAGTCCCTTGGAAATAAAATATGGCAGGTTAAAGCAACAAAAATGTACACACCCATAAAATAATCTAGTTCACCAATTATATGCATTTTTTTTGCAATAACAGCTTACTTATTTTATAACATCCATAAATTCCTGGTAAAACTTGAAGCTTTCCTGCTGCTCAAGAATGACACTTCTGGCCCATTTTAGAGGTTTTCCTTTTTGTGGTAATTTCAATGGATTCTGCTTGGAATTCTAGAGCTGAAAGCAACATGAAAAGGTAGGGTCACATAGTGATTATTTAAATATGAATGAAATAACTTATATTAAAAAAACTCAAAGGCAATCACTTTTAGGATACAGATGTCTATTGCTCCTGTGACATCTCCACTCTAGGCCAGTAATCACAGAGCCTGAATCATCACCACTGGCACTGGAGAGGGACATTCTCTTGGAACAAAAATGGATACACTCAGTATTTCCAGATGCAGGTCTCTACATCAAGCCCAATTTCCCTTAAGAGCACACAGGGAACACACTCAGTTCAGGGTCTGAATTTCTCTATCTGTCTCCCTCCAGGTCCCCAGTAAGACTTCCCACTGGCACAGCTATAGAGTTGAGACCTTAGCCAAGTGTCCAAGCAAAATCCTCCAGCACCCACTCTGTGAAACAGTGCTTCTTGTCCCTGCTCCAAACAGTTCACACACTCTTTGATATTTGATTTTCAGACAGCATGCAACACTACACACACACACACACACACACACACACACCACACACACACACACACACACACACACACACACACACACACACACACACACACACACACACACACACACGTGCGCACACACACACACACACACACACACACACACACGGGAAAGGCTGGTATAGATTTACTAGCTATGTCCCTTTCTGCCCAGACTATAAGATAGTTACAAGTTACACTGCCACCAGACATTCCAAAGCCACCTACTCTAAGGCTTTTGAAAGGATACCCAATTATACTGCGTGAAATTAATATTAATACAATGGTAGTTTGACTAACAGCAAGGCTTTCAAGAGCAGCCAGAACTGTCTCCAAATATATATAAGCACTTTCCTAGATTAAAATGTCCTCTAAAAGACCAGCCACAATGAAAAGTTTAAATATATTTAATAATAAATAAGAAAATACCATGAAAATACTAAACATTTATTTACAATAAACACCAGAGTTTCACTCACAGGAAATATTACAATAGCACTGATGAATAGATTCACACAGATACAGAAAAAACATTACTAAACTAATCTCACTATATTTTCCTGACTGATCTAAAGAATTACTATTCCCTGGTCACTTTCTTGAGCAAGGCAAGGTGAAGTAGGTGAGGGGTCCTTCTTTGTCAGGTTCCAAGAACAGAGTGCAATGAGACTTCAGTCTCACCTAGTATTAAAATATCATTTTTAGTCATGGATTACAGAATAGCATCACATACTTCTGGTCATCTGACTTCTGGTTCCCATGCTACCCCCCCTCCCTCTTGGCGAGAAGCTGTCAGGATATAGCACAATAATCATGTGTCCAACATACATACACACACACACACGCTCGCACACACACACACACGCTCGCACACACACACACACGCTCGCACACACACACACACACACACACACACACACACTCACACACACACACACACACAGCCTTGTTAAGATCTGCTGTAGTTCCTAGAAGTCATAAAACAATTTCAAGCCTCCACCCTTCCAGACTAGCAATTAGTTCACCCCAGAGACAATGCAGAAAGCTTCCTAGTACAGACTTTTGTCTCTGTCTGCACTGAGAACTGTAAGATGCAATCTTTATGGCCTAAGCCATGTAATTTCATTTCAAACTATTTTCAAAATTAGGTGGATTGAGATTAACCTCTTCTTTTCCAGCATCCTCTGTTAAAACATATACATTTAAACAGTTACAATAATACATGTATATTTCTTTTTATGTCCAAAAGGGCACACTGTTGGTACATTTTTAACACAAGCAGCTTTAAAAATACATTTTTCAACACAAACATCTGTACAAATCAGTTTGATATACAAACAGCATTTAATTCTATTCAAAATTCCAGCTAGCTGTGCTGGTATATGTTACATATCCACTGCCCTACTTCTCCTGGCATAGCTAGAAGTAGCTTACATTGTCACATCTACCATCACTGAATAAAAAAGAGATGGAATAACTAAGGACAGAACGGTGTTACCAATTCCATCTTGAGAACAACTAACTTATTAGTGTGCTTAAAACATGACAAAACAGACACTTTCAGAGTAAGAAGCAGTTCTGAATGTTACAACTCAAAGTGAACCCCCAAAAAGACCTTGTGTGAAGAGGCATGATAATTTTATGTGCTTTTGAAGTGCAATGAGGGAAAAAGAACCCTTAGCCAAAAAAAGGATGAATATTACCATATCCATCTCCATTGAGTCATTTTGGGTAGGATGAAATAAAAAATACTAATAACTACTTACAATGATTCATGAACATTAATATAGCATAGAACATCAAAATAAGCTTACTTTAGTTTCTGAACATATTATGTCTTTAATGGTTAAGGAAAATATGGATAAAATCAGCAACTCAGAATGTAATCTTTAAAAGTCTATGCAACTATAGAATTTATAATATGAAAATGTTTCTGTAAACTGATTAATGAAAGGCAACTGCAGCTGCCTGCATACATCATTGAAAGAGAGGATAACCATAGTATGTTATTTCCTATTTTATTTCTTTAGTCCTGACATATCTGAATTCAGCATTTAAATGTAGTTGGATGAGTTCAAAATAGCAGACTATTTTGATTAGTCTCATGATTCTGTGTGTGTTTGCTTTCAGTTTCTATAATTAGTATTTGCTTTTAGTGAAAAAAAGTGCATAATATCAGAAGCTAAACATCCATTTAGTAGCCTGACCCTGAAAAAATACCAAGAAAAGCTAATTATGTAGTTTTATTTCTAAACAATTACACTTGGAAGCTCCTTGGTATATTACATCATCTTTAAGGTCAGGAAAATTCATCTACTTTAATTTTCAGGCATATTAGGTATGCTTTATTTTTAATCAGACTTCACTTTTCTATTGATTAACCTACTCACAGGCTAGGCCTGACTGGTGCTACTTAGGCCTTAAACTTTGGAAGAGATTTCAAAGTATACAGCATTACATTTATAAAAAAAAAAAAGGAGACAACCAAACAGGCTACACAGGCAGATCACCAGGGCTGGTGCTATATGCAGACAATGTGGCATAATAAACAGATTCTGAACAGAAACTTCAGCAAATTATAAAGGACTGGAATGCAAAACTGAAGAAACATGGGAGGAAACTGAGTACTGATAAAGCAGTTGTCAGAACAGCAAAAGGGGTAAGTCAGAAGTTGCTAAGAAATGAGCTTCAAGTGTCTCAGTGAGATGGCTGAGGAGAAAGGAAATCTGAATGAGTAGGCCAAGGCTAGAATCAAAGGTGCTACAGCCAATTGGAACAGAGTGTCACAGGTAGTCTGTGACAGAAGAATGCCAAAGAAGCTGAAAATAAGGTGTACAAAAGATTGGTACAAGCAGTGCTTCTGTATTCCACAGAAACCTTAGCAGAGAGGGCAGTGCAGTTAAGGATGTTTGAAATGATGGGTGTTAGGATGCAAAGTGCTGGAAAAACAAATAAACAAGGACATCAAAGCAGAAGCCAAAGTAGTCCCAATTGCAGTGAAGGTCAATTAAAGCAGATTATGGTGGTTTTTGGTACATGTACAGGAAACCAGAAGAAGATTTGGTCAAGCCATTTGGGAGAGACAAGAAAAGGGTAAGAGGAGTCAAGGGTGTCCAGTCAAGAGAAGAATTGGTTATGTGAGAAAAGACCTATAACGGTTATGCATGACTGATGAAGAAAGTAGGAAAATGCCACTGAATTGAGACAGGTGGACATAGTTGACATAACACCTCAACCCCATGTAGGAAAGGGGGGGTGATGATAAAAAGAAGACACTCCTTACTATCTAGGCTGTTATTTAAGTGTATTTGTTTCCCATTTTTTCTTTGCCCTCTCACCCTTTCTCACCTTGTTCCATGTCTTCTTGAATATCTAAAAAATGAAAACAGCCAGCACTCAATGTGAGAAAACAAATTTTTTTATTAACAAGGCAGCATCCTAAATTAATATATTGTGTGACAATATGACTCAAAAAATAGAAATCACAAACCTGTTTTGGAACTTAGGCCTTCATCAGTGTGTTCAATACAAAAACACCATCACAACAGTTATAAATCCATGAGATCACAGTAATTTGGTCCACACACCCTCTAAAGTAAATAAGAAATTAAAGGTACTCATTCAGACCTGGGGGAAATAAACCCCCTAGTCTAATAATCCAAGTTTTCTCTTTTTTGTTTGGCATATCATGCCGACCAGCCTTTACATTCTTATTCCTTACAATTTTATCAGTCATGGTAAACCTAAAAAGTGCAGTGGAGTGTTTTATAGTATGCATATAAAGTGCATTAGACACAAGTTTATTCCTGCACTTAAATGCTCCAAGATCCTCATTCTAAAAGGGCATGATGTTTGTCCTATATTAAAAGCAGAACAGGAACATGCAACTAAATAGGACACCCAATCTGTACTGCAGTTTCCAAAGATTAGAATATCAAAAACCTTGAAAATACTGCTACTAGTAAATTCTTTGGTCTGCAAAACAAATTTACAAAAGGTCCAATGACCACACGAAACACAATCTCTTAGCATACTACCATCCAATGTTGTTTGATGCATACAGTTATGTGAAGTTTTGTTATTGTAATGGTTAAAAAATCCTCCTAGTGTTCTGCCTGTCCTAAATGAGAAAAGGCATCTAGATGTTAAAAAGTCTCTTAACCTATCATCTGCTAGTAAAATATCCCAATGTTTTTGTATTAGGTCCATAAAACCAGAAGTATTGCTTCCATAACTTGTAATAAACCTGATGACATTGTTGTTCTTGTGTTGTCTATCTTGATACCTTAATAGTTTTCTTTCACAGATTTGAACAAGCTGACTAGTTTGAATAATCCAAGGTCTCTGATATCCTCTAACACAAAATTTAGTTATTAAGTCATTCTGCTGTGATAAAAAGGTATCACTGGAAGTGCAAATCCTACAAATCCGTAAAAATTGAGACTTAGGAATATTGCGTATAATATGTCTAGGATGACAGCTGGAGGCATGTAATAGCGTGTTAAAATGTGGGTGTTTACATTTTTTAAAGGTGTTTATAAAATACACTACTTTCTACTGTGCCATCTTTCTTACGACACATATTCACATCCAAAAAGGAGATCTGGTCAATGTCATAGTGTACAGTAAATTGAATACCCCACTTACTGTCATTAAGATATTGGAAAAATTCCTGAAGATATTCCACATCCAACTTCCATATCATCCAGCAGTCATCTAAATACCTGTGCCAAATGTCAATCTCATCTAAAAATAAATTGTGATTGTAATCATATATAATTTGCTGTTCCAGGTAACCCATAAAAAGATTTGCATAAATGGGTGCAAAAGACACACCAGTTGCTGTACCTTTCACCTGAAGATAACCCTCATCCTTAAAATAGAAAACATTCTTATTAAGAACATGTTTCATTTTGTAGATCCACAACTATCACTGTGAAAAAGTACTTTCACAGACCCAGGAAATAGTAGGTATCCACATCTGCTACCAATGCTCTCTCTTTCCTATCCTGTTCTATATGTAAAGTTTGACTTCTTCACATCTCACCGGCATGATCTTGTGTACCCTTATCATGTCCCTACATCTTTGTTTCATGGTCTAGTTTTTGACCATATCCACTTTTCTTACTCCACCACAGTGTTCTGGAGGCCTTTACCTTGACTTCATCCTGCAGCCTGATGTTTCTGTCCTTGTGTGGCTTCAGAACTGCATATAGTACTTGAAGTGTGGTCTAACCAGTGCCTGGTGAAGTGAGAATATTACCTATTTGATTTTGGAGTCTATTCTCCTAAGCATGTACCACAGCATTTTGCTTCGTGCTGCCACTGCCCTCTAACTCTGCAGCTGGTGATTTAATTTAGGAGTGATTAAACTTCCCAGATCCTTTCCCACTGTGCTGACATATTTTCCACTCCTTCCAGATGATACTTCACCTCAAGGTTGATATGTCTTGTAAAGTTCTTTGAATCTGGCACTTGTTCAGCCTTTCTCAAGTGTTTCCTTATAATCCATCTCACACTCTCTACTGCTGCACCTATGATGTTCAACATAGATGCTGATCCTAAGCAGTGTTCCCTAAGATGTACCTGAAGCAAACACATTCAAGAGTACCCAGAACAGAACTCACAGTAGTTCAGCAGTGACTGCCCCAATATCTTGCTAATACCCCTCTTTCCACAACCCTCTGTGTCTTACCCTTCAAACATGCAATAGTCCAGTTCCTGAGTGTTAGTTTTACTCCAGCCCTCAGTCTAAGACTGAGCCAAAGATCTTGGTGAGTCCAGTTGGCTACTTCTACTCTTACTCCCCTGCTCCCCTGTCTAGTTCTCCTGTAACCCAGTCCTAATAATGACTAGACAGCCACCAATTCTGCCCAAGTATAAGCATTAAACTCTTCCCACATATTTCTCTCCTTGACTTTTTTTGGTATGTCTCTTGTAATCTTCCAGTTCTGAGCAGATACAACACTGATAAATGGTCTGTTCATAGATTCATAGTTATATACTAGGTTAACGACCACTAGGGCTCTTATAAGCCTAACCATGCATCCTAAATGTGACCCACAAATTTGATTTATATAGGGGGTGATTTACTGACTGCCTCTGTCCATCAGAGACATAGGCAGTGGACTGGAAGATAATTTGTGATTTCCCATCCATTGGCCCAAGTTGTGCGTACGTAGGGATGGGGAGGGACTCCGCTGCACAAGGATGTTGAGCCTGTTACAGAGAAAAGAATTCTCTGAGAAAAATAGCTGTCTCACCAATGTGCCCTATTTATGCCACAAGCAACATTTAGGTCTTTTTATCTAGTATTAGTTCTGATGCTGTTTGTTTTGTAGATGTGCAAAAGGTTTGTTAAAACAGGGACCAGGGATGCTTTATATGTCAGGCAAAGATCACCTCTCAGAAGTCTGTATGATACTGAATAAAGAGACAGGGCTTTGAGGCAATCGGCATAGGATATTGTGTTTACTCCCTGCATTCTTTTTGTAAGGAACCTTTGTGGGCATTCCAGTTGCAGTAGACATCTAGTTAGGTACATACCAAAGTGGGCATTATAATCTATCTTGGCTCTGATGAGGAAAGAGTACAATGGTATGATGACCTCTGTAGACCTCAAGTCCTTGATCTACATGGGTTCACAGGTCTCTGACTAGTAAATCAATCTTTAGGGGTATTTGACTGATAACATTTTTACCTGGGGTGGCAGACTTTCCAAAATGTACTGCTATGAATTTTTTGGTATTGAGTTTTAAGCCTTGACTTTGGCTGTAAGTATTTGTCTGTATTAGACCTTCTTGAAGGATGTTCTTGTCTGGTGGAGATTGAATGTCTTCTCATAGTTTGAAATCATCTGTGAACTTGGTTAGCAAGAGACCGTTGACATTGGCTTTGATGTTTGAGAAGTGGATTCCAAAAAGGACTGGGCTCAGCACAGAGCCCTGAAGGACTTCACTGGTGATTGGCCTCTTTGTGGAGGTGGCTTCACCAATCATAACCTCTTGGGTCCTATCTATGAACCAGCAATGCTTAATTCTATTAGTTTATTGACAATACCTGAGTGGGGTATAGTATCAGATGCTTTAGCCAGATCTATGGAGGCAGTATGCACCATTTTCCCCCATCTATTGCCTTAGTAACCATTTCATAAAAGTCCACCACACTTAGTAAGCATGTCCTTCCTTTGACAAAGCCAAACTGGAACAGATCCAGTGTCTGTAGGTCTTTTATGTCCTTGATAATTTCCATGATAAGTCTTTTCATGGCTTTGCAAATAAGACAAGTCAGACTAATGGGTCTGTAGTTTCAGGATCTATTGAAGGTCTTCCTTTATGAAAGGGGATGACCATCACAATCCTCCATTCTTGTGGCACAAAGCCTGTTTTAAGACTGTAGTTAACCAGTGACTCCTGGAGTTCTGATAAGTCATATTTTAGATCCAGAGTTGTTATCAGGGCCCACTGAGGCTATCTTCCATGCTTTAATGAGTGCAGGCATGACATGCTCCCTTGTTGGCGGGGTTATGTTTGAAGATATTTCTTGGGGGGTGGTTGAGGGTGAGAAGGGGGTAAAGCTGGAATTGAATTTGTCTATTAACAGAGTCACTATATTGCCAGGCTTATTGAATATGGCGCCATTAGCTACCAGTTCAGCACATTGCTGTTTGCTGCCCTTGAGGTTTCTGACATAGCTGAAGAAGGCTTTATAGGTATTTTCCACATAGGAGGCTATCTTAACATCAAAGTTGGCTTAGTGTGACTTAATCAGCCCTCTAAGTTGCCTGTTTAGTTTGATGACAGAGATTTTATCTTTATGAGAATTACCCTACCTGATTTTTGCCATCAATTTTGTCCTTTTGTTGTATATTCTGTTTAATTTGATATACCACCAGAACAGTTTGTTTCTGGGGGTAGTTCTGGGCTTATTTCCAGTAGATACAGTAGCTTCTGTGCAGCCATTGATATAGTTGTACAGAGTTTCTGAAAGCAATTCAGCATAGGCAGCTGGGATCTTTGGGATTGGAGGGGCATTGAATTTTGACAAACCATCACTTACTAGAAGGTAATTTGTCTTGGAATAGTTCCTAACCATTACTGGTTTTACTGGGATTATGAAGTTGATTTTGATTTTGAAAGAGACAGCTTTATGATTGAACCTTATCAGGGAGGAGGAGACATTGTTGGAGATGCAGCATTCTGCCACATTTGTGAGTTTGAGGTCCAGTATGTTGGAGCATCTTGTGAGAGTATTCACTATTTGGTCAAGGGTGTTTGTATTTATGAAATCTATGCATCTCTATACCTGTAGATTTGAGCTGTGTATAATTCCCAGTCTATAGAGTGGTAATTAAAGTCTACAATGAGTAGGGTGTTAGGTTGCATTAAGTGTATACAGTAGCTCTAAGTATGCATTGCAAGGACGTGCAAGGTGACTTATAGCTGGCTAGGTTATGATACAGGATTTTGTCTGTGGTGATCTGCACATGGAGGAACTCCAGCTTGTCATCCTGTTTGGCCACCCTAGAGGTATGTTTGTTATTTATGTATATGGAGACACCCCCACCTTTAGCCCTTGTCTATGCAGCTACTGATCTAAATGTGGAAGGCACTGAAACCTTGCACTGCTAAGGAAACTCTGCAGCTTTAAACCATGTCTTTATTACTCCACACATGTCTATATTATCAAGTTGAGGAGGGCTTGGTAGAAGTGTAGTTTTTCTTATTTAGGCTCCTGATATTGAGCAGTTAACACCCTAAGGTAGGTTCAACTGATTTGATTTTGCTATGTTGGTAGGTTTGTCAATTTGGCATTGCCTAAAAAGGGCATTATGGGGGGAATAAAGTTTTAGCCAGTATTTGGAAGCCTAGAGGGACAGATGCAGACCATCCTTAGCAAGGCAACATGGTCTGTTAGCCATTTCTTCCCAAGCTGACAAATACTCTATCCCCTTAGAATGACACAAGAAAGAGACAGTTGTTGAAATCAATCATTTTTTGCTTATATTGTGGCATCATCCTTGGTGATGGCAATACTCTGCTCATTGATAGGCTCATACCAGCCTGAGATACATAGTCTGAGAGCTGTATAAAGTTTCTCTTCATATAGTCCAAGGAGGTATGTCTCAGGTCATTTACACCTACATGGTCTATGATGGAAAATCATACTAGTACTAGTGATGTAATAACTTGAGTGTGTGTGATTTGGAGGATTCTAGCTCCAAATAAGCAACTAACAGTTCTCTTCTCCATATTCAGTCTGGTTAGAGGGGCATCCGTATGTCTTACAATGGAGTACCATATGACGAGAGTCCTGGGAAGTGTGTTTGCTTACCTTAGAGGCTTAACGTTTACACAATACTGAATTTTATTAAAATTATTTTATTTTAATTTATGGAACATTTGTTGACTGGAAAAGTCCGAGTAGGACAGTGCCTATTTTCAGTGGAGGCCCTGGGAGAAATGCTCCAGACGTATGTCTTTGGAATGTGAGAAGAAACCGAAACATCCAGAGGAAACCAACGCAAATGCAGGGAGGACATGCATACTCTGCACGGAAGGCACCCCAGATGAGAAATGAGACAGAGAACCTCTTGCTGGTGAGGTTACAACATTAACTGTTGCACCACTGCGCTGCCCAAAACCTATAAATCTATAGATATTGCCAATTGACACCCAAACTAGCTGCTTTTTCAGTGAGCAAGCTAGTTGCTCTATATTTCCTGCTTTACAGGGTGCAGTTTTATGGACCATTCTATGGGGGTAGAATTACAAATTTATTTTCTAGGTGTTTGCTACTGTACAGGGCACTAACTGCTGCTGCATGGTCAGCACCTCTATGCAAATGCACCGAATTTATAGCAGCACAGAAGAAAGCAAAATAGCTAATGAACCATTTGTGTCAATAAAATGCTACACTATGAGCTCTTTTGTGTGTTTCATGACTCAGATAGAGCAGGTAAACACCTTGTGCCACAAGATGAATAAACCAAGTCCTTCTAATGGAAAAACACAGTAGAAGAGACCCAGAAGTTAATGCTACCACAAACCAGTTAAATATCTAGATGGAAATCCCTTTTGAATGTGATTTCAAGACCGTTTTACAGAATAACAGTGAGAGGAAGGGCATTTTTTTTACAAAATACAGTGAAATGTACAAATGAAAGCAGGAAACAGTAGTAAACACACAAAAAAGTGTAATTTAGAAATCAATAGCACTTAAGTTTGCTAGGATGGCATTGGATACAAGTTAAACACTTTTGAATTTGAAATATATGCTAGCATGCCAAGCTTTTGCTGAGCTCTGGGAAAATGAGCAGGAGACTATGTAGAAAGGAGGTTTTCTCAAGAGAAAACTGGTTTTGCTGAATTGGGCACTCACTATTATGGATATATGAAAAACAACAGCAATGAAAGAGGAGGGATGGACTTTGGAAATCAGATTACCATAAGGGTAGAGGCCAGAGGCGCAGCCTTATAAAATCACCACAGGAAAAGGGTGGGAGGGTTGGTAGCTTTTATAGATGAAATGTTCTGAAATGTGTACTTTTGGCATTATTTATTTAATACATTTTTTGTTTCCACTGCTTACTAGAAAAATGCTCAAAACTACATTTAAAACACACTCTAACAAATGCTGCTGTATTAAACAAAATATAATTTAAAACTATCAGGAAGGTGAATCAAAAGAACACATGCATTTATGCACAATCCTAAAATGTGTGTGTGTGTGTGTGGGAGGGCATTATTTGAAAAAAAAAGCCCAAGGTATACTTAATGCTCCACTGGTCAGATGCATTTTAAATGAGTTTCAAAGGGAGGAAGTTTACTGTTACTCATACTAAGTCTATTTTCAATGCAAAACTGTTTTGTTGTTTAACAAATGACCATCAATGTTTGTGTTATGAAATGTGAAATAAAGTTTTAGATTAAATCCGAGATCTCTGAAAAGTGTAAAAGTAAATAAGAACATGGTATTGCACTCCGACAGGTTTTGAGCAGTGTTTATTATGTAATATGTGTAATTGGAGAATTCTTAATGGCACACTTGAATGGCTGGAAGGGGGGTCCCTTGTCCATTACCACCTGTATCCTCTGGGCCTCACTTGACTATTATCCAGATCTGGGGTCCATCACGATCCACCCAGAACTTATGTATGTGAACTTTCACAGTTGCATAACTGCAAAGGAAATACAGAGCACACTGAATTACTATTACATAATTCGCTAACTTCTAACTATATCTCAGACTTTTTCACCAAAAAAATAGCCAAAGCCCTAAATTAATCATTAACTTCTAAACATATGGTAGTTTAATGTATCTATCTATCTATATCTATATGTTTGTGTATATATAAAATAAACATATACATTTGTAACAATGTGTGTATGTGTGTGTGTGTGTGTGTGTGTGTGTGTGTGTGAGCAGTAGTAGTAGTGTGTGTGTGTGTGTGTGTGTGTGTGTGTGTGTGTGTGTGTGTGTGTGTGTGTGTGTGTGTGTGTGTGTGTGTGTATGCCGCACCTTGTGATAAATATGTAAGTCCCAGGGACAGTGTCAGTATGTGTGGGCGCATGTGTAAAAAAAAATGTATTTTAGTTTTATTTATCCTTCATTGACCAGGTTAGTCCCAGTAGTCTAGTGGCCTTTTTTAAGGGGAGAGACAAAGTGGCATTTATACTAAGGGAAATTTGAAAACAGCATAAATGAATTTTTGTAGAAGGTTTTCTTTTTGAGTATGTGTATAATTT
>NW_025050271.1:0-12641 GCF_019279795.1 Protopterus annectens
CAAACCCCCCGGTTTTTTCCCCCAAATTTTTTCCCCACCCCCCCCCCCAAAAAAAACCCCCCCCAAAAAATTTTTTTTTTTTTAAAAAAGAAAAAAGGCGTTTTTTTTTTTTTCCTTTGGGGGTTTTTCAAAATTTTTTTTTTTTTTTTAAAAGGGTTTTTTAAAATTTAAAAAAAAAAAAAAAAAAAAAAAAAAAAATTTTTTTTTTTTTGTTTTTGGCAAAGTTTTTTTTTTTTTTTTTTTTTTTCCCCAATATTTTTTTTTTTTTTTTTTTTTTTTATTTTTTTAAAAATTTTCAATTTTTTTTTGGGGGTTTTTTTTTTTTAAAAATTACGTACTTTTAAAAAAGTTTTTTGGGTTTCCCGGGGGGTTTTAAAGGGGTTTTTTTTTAAAAACCCCCTTTTTTTTTAAAATTTTTTTAAAAACCCATGGGGGTTAAAAAAAATGTTTTTTTAAAATTTTTCCCAAAAATTTTAAAAAAAAAAGAGGTGGAAAAAAAAAAAAAAATTTTTTAAGAAAAGGGGGCCCCCAAAACCCCAAAAAAATTTTTTGGAAAAAAATTTTAAATTTTTAAAAAAAATTTTTTTCTTTTTTTCCCCCCCCCTTTTAAAAAATTTTTTTTTTTTTAAAAATTTTTTTGGTTTTTAAAAAAATTTTTTTAAAAAAAATTTTTTTTTTTTAAAAAAACCCCCTTTTTTAAAGGAAAAACCTTCAAAAAAATTTTTTCCCTTTTTTTTGGTTTTTCCCTTTTAGATTTTTAAAAAATTTCCCTTTTTAAATTGAAAAACAAATAAAAAAAAATTTTTTTTTTTTTTTAAAAATTTTAAATAATTTTTTTGGGGTTTTTAAGGGGGGTTTTTTGGGGTTTTTTTAAATTTAAGGGAAAAGGGTGGGTGGGGGGGGTTTTTGGGGGAAAGGGGTTTTGGGGGGTTTTTTTTTTTGGGGGGGTTTTTTTGGGTTGTGTGTGTGTGTGTGTGTGTGTGTGTGTGTGTGTGTGTGTGTTTTTGTTTTTTTGGGGGTTTTTTTTTTTTTTTTTTTTTTTGGGGGGGAAAAAAAAAAGGGGGGTTTTTTTTTCCCTTTACAAAAATTTAATTTTTTTTTTTTTTTAAAAAAATATAGACCAGATGAAGTTTCTATCATGTCTACAGCTAGGCTGGAAAGGAAGGAGGCCCCCCATACCCACTGAGCTTCACTTACTCTTGAAATAACAACATATAACAAATGTAATGTGAGACAATACATTACATTCCTAACTACATTAGGCATAGCCCCTCACTGACACACTTCGAGAAACCTTTGTTGTGAATGGGTAACAGAATATACACCCCTGGGATCATGTGTCCCAGAACCATACAGCCAGGGGTTGGGGGAGCCCGTCCAGTTTGGTAGCTGCGAGACATGCTGGGGAAATTGAATGGTGTTGAATTGTCACATTAACATCCCCTCTTTAGATCACTATCACCCTCCACCACCCCAGTCTTCAACAGCTTCTGGCAACTCTGCCTAGAATTGCTTCATTGGCTGTGCTTGACAGAGGCTTAGTTACTTCATCAATGGTGCGGAGAAAGCCAACACACTGTAGCTATGCTTCTAATTGCCCTTGGGCAGATAGGTAGTAGGCTATCTGTGAACCTCTAAAGTGCAGGCCATCACAGCCATAATATGTGAATAAACAGACTTTCAGATCACAATATACAGTGAGAAATCACCATGTAGTCAGGAAACAGTTAAATACAGCAAGAACATACAGAACACTGATACCTAGTCACTCCAAAAGCCTATCTCGGAAGCTAGAAGACTTGTACAAGTTTAAGGCTTTCTGTTGCTTACCAGAAGATTACCTACAGGAGAAACAAGCACAGATGGGAAACATGCATGCAACAATACCATATCGGCTTATGTGTCAGCCTTAGGCTTTGGAATACTGGCCAGGCTATTGGCACCCTCCATGGTGCCTTTTTTAGGAGAGTCTCAAAGGTGAATACCAGCTCCGTAAACAGCACAATAGCAGAATCAATGAGAGTTATGCTACTCAACAACAGGGGTTGAGATCACAACATGCATGCACTCACAGCACTCCTCAGGATGGACAACATCAACATCTGTGCCTTAACTGAGACCTGTCTTAAGGCTCCTGAGAGCACACCAGCACTACCAGACTATAACCCATACCACACATTTCAGCCGCAGAACATGGACTGACACAGACATGGAGAGGGTGTATCCATATTCATCAGGGATACCTACACCTCCAGGTTAGTGGGGCAGCATGATACCTCTGAGATCATCCATGTGCAGCTAACATCAGCCACAACTGCAATGTAAACTGTGGCCTGCTACAGATCACCCTCCATGACCCAGGACCACCACTCCACTAACCTGGAGACAGTGGAGGACATGACAGTCCTAATGCACACCCTGGCATTGGTCAATGTCAACTACCCTACCATTAACTGGGAAACTTACTCAAGTACTCACTTCCAGGCCCAGCGCTTCCTGGAATTTATCACCTCATATGCCCTGTATCAGGTGGCAACCTCCCTAATGAGGGGTGGAAACATACTAGATGTGGTCATCACCAACAAGGGCAACAGGTGCACCACAGCAGAGATTAACCGGTCACTGGTTAGATCTGATCATGAACTATTCACTGTTTCCACACCCAAAAATCTCCCCCACCCACAGAAACCACAGTGTATACCTTTCCTACAGCTACATTTACACTACTAGTGACAGGGGTGGGGGTTTGCACAACCCCAGCTAAGGGAAAGACTACTCAAGATGCAGGCAGATTTACAAATGCAATCTATAAGCACCTACATGGATGTATGGGTCGTGCCCTCACTGGTAAACCAAGGCTCACTCCTCCTAGACAAGGACACCAGTCTGGTGGATCCCTGCAATAAACAGGCTATACTACAGAAGTAGGACAGTGTTCCAGACAAACAGCAAATCCCATGAAGGGCAGACATCAGTGACCACTATTAGTATGATATGTAGGTCCCTCATGACATCATCCAAGGCTAACATCAGCAGAAAAATACGCAAAGATTTGAAAGATAACCACAAAGCCTTCTTTGGCTATGTCAAGGATCTAAGTGGTGACACACAGATTTGCACTGTGCTGGTGAAATATAGCACACAATATGCTGACCCTACTGATATCACCAACATCCTTGCAGATACATTCAGTGCATACTTCACCTCCTAAAGAACCCACAACACTACCTGAAAGGTACAGTATCCCACACATCAGAGACACACAGGTGGAAATGCCCCTCTCTAACAGCAGAACACTGTGTCAATGGAGGCAGATGTTGTTGCTGACTGCATCTTGCAAACTGTACAAGACAACCTGACCCCCCACCTAATTAAGCTTTTCAACCTCAGCCTCTCCACAGGCTACATGCCCATACAATGGCACATGGCAATGGTTATTCCACTCCATCAAGGTGGAATTACAACTGGCCATGGTAACTACCACCCCATAAGCCTGACTAGCCTGGTCTGCAATGGTATGGATCGCATCCTCATGGCACTCATTAACAAAGACATTGGCAACCTCCAAACATGTGACCCCACTCAGGTCAGCTTGGTTGAGTGCAGTTCATGCCTACTGAACCTGTTTGACATCTTACATACAGTCACCAAGACTTTAGATGATGGAAGAGGTGGTTTACACATACTACCTGGACCTCACCAAGGCTTTTGACACCATGCCCCACTCAGGTATTATTGATAAACACACCATCTTGTACATACACCCATACATCAGAGGTTGGGTTGCCAACGGGCTTACACACAGAACCCACATGGTATGACTAGCGGTCTTTGGGTCCAACTCTTGACCAGTCACGACTGGTGCCCCACAGGACTCAGTCCTGGGAGCCCTACTGTTTGGCATATACTTCTCAGAGGTACAGGCAAACACAGGTGGACAACAGCAGACCATGTTTGGCAATGACTGCGAACTGGGAGCCATGATTGATAGTCCAGCTGACACAGACATCCCTCAAGGGGCCTCAAAGAGACCGACACAGGGTGTCAACATCATGGCCTCCAGCCAAGTGCCACTAACTGCATGGTCATTCCATTGTGGAATATTAAGCACCCACATATTAACACATAAGTGGCAGCCACTTTAATACAGATGAGGTCATGGGGTATCTGGGGACTAAGGTAAATGGTGATCTCCCTTTTGACAATCATATGTCCAAAGTAGTTAGGACATCCTTCTATGTAGGCCATCTGATTACTAAAGGATTCCCATCTAGACATACTGGGGTTATAGTGCCCCTTTACTCATCACTCATCAGTCTCATCATATGGTATAATAACCCATTTGGGATGTACCTCAGAAGACACTTCCAACAGCTGGAAGGTCCATGAATGTACCTCACCAAGGGGATTACTGGCCTCAAACATATGCCCTATGCAACCAGACTGAATAAACTCCTGCTTTACTTAGTGGCATTTCGTTTACCCAGAGATGATCTCTGCTGGCCAACACAGCCATGTCAAACTCAGGCTTAATGGATATGCTCCACCTATGGAAATCCATGTCACAGTGAGCCACACACTGTAGGTAGCTGAACCTTGCCACAACAATAACTGGAAGATGCTGGAGGGATGGATTCCTGTCACAGACACTCCCCATACTTTGGAACAACATCCCTAACTACATTATACAGAGCCCTTCACTAACACTCTGCAAGAGAAACCTTGAAGAGTGGATGGGGAACAGTAGATACACCCCAGGGATCCCTCCATTGGCTCTGCTCCACAGAGGGACATTTTATGAATCAATGGGGTGGCAAAAGCTGACACATTTTGGCTAGGCTTATGAATAGCCGCTGGCAGTTGGCCAAGTACCTACCTATGAACTTATACATATAATATCAGGACATGCTGATAGATTAATATACTGTTTAGGTGTTGACTTACCTTGTGCCAATGGCAGTTGTGTGTGCAATAGTTGAGGGCTGCCTATGTTAGATGCATACAGTAGACTGCCTATACATGACAATTTACAGGTAGTCTTGTGTGTGTGCCATCCATTTTTACTGTGTGTGCAGGTGGAGAAAGGCGTCAGTCCCTAGGTGCCTACACTGTCAGTGTGTGTGCTATACGCTCCCTCCTTGCCAAGGCATGGGCATACTGGGTATGCCTCCATCTGCCTGCTGGGGCTGGCTCAGGGTGTTCATGGTCTGAGTACCTCTGTGCCTGTGGGGTCCTTGGCAATGGTGTTGGGCCGTGAGGGCCTTCACCATTCTGTCCCTGCTGCAGCTGTTTCCACAGGATCATATTGTGTAGCATGACACATACCATGAAGATGTGGGTACACGTGCCTGGAAAGTACTGCAAGGCTCCACCCAATATGTCCAAGCAACGGAACCGTGATTTCAGCATCCCAAACACACGCTCTATGATGATTCTGGTTTCTGCATGTGCCTCATTATGGCATTCCTGCATGGATGTGTATGCATTTCTGATGGGAGTCATCATCCACGGTTCTAGTGCATAGCTGGCATCCCCCACCGGGTGGCCATTTGGGATATCCTCCCTGGCAAATAACTGATACAGCTGTGAGGCCTGCCAGATGTGGGAGTCGTGATAGCTTCTAAGGCTGCCAGCACACACATCCATGATAATGCCCTGGGCATTGCACATGACCTGGCAGTTGATGGAGGGGTATCCCTTGCAGTTTATGTAGTGCCTACCCTGCTCACCGGGTGGTGACTTGATGTGTATGTGCGTGCAATCTATTGCACCCAGTACCTCCAGATATTCTGCCACACAGTGGAAGAGATGCATATTGCTGGCCAACTCCTCCTGCGTTCGGGTGAAGTATATGTGCTCATTGGCATGTGGTAACGTGGCATCCAGGAACTGGTGTAGTACCCTGGATGCTGATGCCTGTGAGATCCCCATGATATCCCCAGTTGGTCTTTGAAAGGTACCTGTAGCTAATACTCTCAAGCTTACACATACCTTCGTATCCACTGAGATGGGATCCCCTCTGTTCTGGCTGTGAAGCGTGGCTGGCACAGCTCCACAAGTTGCTGTAGGATGTCCCTGTCCACCCTGTAATACTCTACTATCTCCAGATCATGCAGCTTCTGGTAGGTTACCCTGGGTCTGAACACTCTCCTCCTCCTCTGGTGCCTGAGGTGGTTGTGTGCATCATCCTCCACACCACCTTCAGTCTCCAACACATGCTGGTGGATCAAAGCTATGGCAAACCTTAACATGTACATCCTAAATGTTCCCTGTCTGTATACACCACTGATGCAGAGTGTATGGGAATACACAAGTTTATGTTAGGTGCTTTCACACTTTATACTATTGTGCTATGGATGCTGCTGATGTCATTGAGTGTATTATTATAGGCTATTCCAGCTGCAGAGTGTAATGCTTAATTATGGGTTTTACAATGGAAAGTACTGCAAGTGTGGGGCCTTTACTGTGGAGTTATGCTTGCCTGCCTTGAATAATCTATTTGCCCTTTAATTCACTTTTAAGCCTGGATCCCTCCATTATCAGCATGCATCCACTACCATAACTTTCTTGTTTTGCACTTTTCCCTACTCAGTCATGGCAAATGTCTTGTAGCTGATATACTGCACCATCGGCTTTGCTCTGCTTTGACGCTACTGTTTTTTTTTTCTTTGCAGTACAGCCCTCCCTTTCCTGTTCTGCAGGTAGCTGCTTGCAGCCTTGTTAGCTGCTGTCAATGGCCCACTGCAAAATGGAAATCCTAGGTGTTAATTAGTCATTTGTACTCAGATTTCCCTGCTGCAGCATTTCCTTATTTCTTTCCTATATCCTTCCTGTTTCAGCTGCAGTCTGTGGCGTGCAAACCCGTTTGCGAGGTTTGCCGCGGCGTTTTCATCTCTGTTCATGCATAGCCTTTGATTTACCTTGTGTGAGTCACCAAACAGCTAAGCAAAGCTATAGCCCAGTTCAACACACCTATCACTGCAGCATTGCCTGGCTAGAGGGCAAACCCGGTTTTACCCAATGCTCCAGTAATTTAACAATGTCGACACACCCCTGTCTTGATGTCATCTTTATCTCAAGGGCACACCTCAGTGTTATAACACTATGCTGTGAGGTTCATCCTTACACCAGTAGGGAATCTGTGATTCACTATCACTCCTCTCATTTGCATGGCATTGCCTACTAATTCCTAGCTAGCTAGCGCATAACACTGTCACAGCCCCTTACCAACCCTTGTGCCATAGTATGGTGTAGCATACCTGCCATTGACTATTATGGGGAAATCATGATTTTTATATTTTCCTTGCAATCCCCTTTGCACGCCGCTGCCCTGCACTTCCATGTTGTGATAGAGTGACTATATATATATATTAAATGTTAATTTTATATTTTGTACATTTTTTTTATGCCAATGGCTATATATTTCACCATTGGCATATATTAACAATATAATACATTTATTTGGTCGGCTGTCATGGCTCCGATTTTATGTTTGCAAAAATGTAAATTGTTTTCTATGGTTTACATTTCTGCATGCTTACACTACGCCTCCACCACTTCCTGGATCACTACATACTTTCATTTGCATGCTACACTGCTGCACATGGGGTAATTAGCATACAGGGCCCAGGAGTTGTGCGGGCATAGCGTATGCAGGTAGTGCACGTGGGAACAGCTTGTAACTGGATCATTCGGTGGCCATATTTGGTGTTAGAATGCCGATGCTACGCCTTCACCTGGTGTAAGCTTTATGAACCCCGGAGCACATGTTGTGCCGGGGTACACAATAGTCTGACTGTCATGTAACCCTGCTGTCAAACATCTTCTTTGACTGAGGTTCCAGTAATCTGTTGCAGTAGGGCTGCATGAATATTCCAGCATGAGGCAAAGTAAATAGTAATGGAAAATTATAGTGGAATGGGTATCTGTAGTCCCATATCGATGTCCTTTCTGTCTGAGTAACCCACTACATTTACTTGCATAATGTACCAGATCCATACATACAATGCTGTTACATCATAATCCTTATGAATACTGTGTAGGTTATGGACTTACTTTGCAAATGCAACAGGTGACACAACTGTGATTCAGGGCTGACTCTGTCAGATGCAAGCAGTACACAGCCAATACATGGATATGTACAGGATATGTGGGTTGCCTGGCATCTATTTTAATTTCTGTATGTGAGTAGGAGTGAGGTGTAAGTTCCTAGGTCCCTAGGTTGTCAGTGAATGTGCTATGTATTGTCTCTTGGCCAATGCCAGGCATACTGAGCACACCTACATCTGCCTACAGGGACATCAGCAGGGGGTTCCTGCTCTGTGTTTGGAGCTGTGGTGACATAGGCACTGGTGGGGGGCTGTGTATCCTTTCCCTTTGCTGATCCTGCTGCACCTGTTCACACAGGATCAGACTGTGCAGCACATCACATACTGTGAACATCTGTGCACATGTGGCTGAAGAATACTGTAGGGCTCCATCAGATACATTGAGGCACCAGAACTGTGACTTCAGATGCCCAAATACACACTCTATCATGTTCCTACTTTGTGTGTGTGCCTCATTACTGCATTCTTCTGTATAGGTGTGAGTGCATTTCTGATGGGTGTCATCATCCATGGTTCCAGGGCATAGCCAGCATCCCCCAGTAAATGGCCATGTGGAATTTTACCCTAGCAAACATCTGAAGTTTAGCTGTGATGTGTGTCAGATATGGGAGATTTATGATAACTGCCAAGGGTGCCAACAGACACATTCAGGAAAAGCCACTGAGCATTGCATACAACCTGGCGGTTTATGGAGTGAATTTGCCCTTGTGGTTCACATAGATTTTACTCTGCTCATCAGGTGGTTTCTTAATGTGTACATGATTGCAATCTATAACACCCAGTACCTCAGGGTAGTGTTCTACATGGTAGACATGTTGCATATTGCTGGTCCTCACCCCAGGGGAGAGGGAAAAGATATGTACTCACTGGCATGTGGTAGCATAGCATCCAGGAACTGTTGCAGTATCCTGGATGCAGATGCCTGTGACACTCCCATCATGTGCCCAGTTAGTCTTTGAAAAGTACTTATAGCTAGTATCTTAAGAGTTACGCATACCTTTGCTCCCACTGGGATGGGTTCTTCTTTGTTGGCTCTGGCTCTGAGTTGAGGGTGGCAGAGCTCAGTGAGTTTTTGCAATATTCCCCTGTCCACCCTGTAGCACTCTACAATCTCCAGCTCTTGTAGCTCTTGGAAGGGTACCCCGGGCCTGAACACTCTTCTGCTTCTCAGCCTAGGCCTATTGTCAGCAGCACCAGCTGCATTGACTTCAGCATCTAGCACATACAGATATAGCAGACCTACAGAAGCCCCTAGCATTATCTCAGTTAAAATTCCCCAAGTCTGTTCTCCAATGGTCCAGAGTGCTGGGGAAAAATCAGAATGTAGAGTGTATGCATACTTTATACAGGCTGCTGTAGGTCTACCATGTGTTATTGGCTAATTATTATGCATTTCTCCTGCCTAGATTGTAATTAACATAATTTAATGGCCCAACTTTATTGCATGATGCAGAGCTATGTGACACTCTATGCAGCATAACTTATACACAAGTAAATATTCATTGAATATATCTGCTTTCCATTCATTGATGACTACATCATCATTGTCATGTAGGTAGTGTGCTGTGCAGACATGTTAAGGTCTGTGCTGTGCCATGCAGCATAGCTCATACAAAAGTAAAAATCAATTGACTATATCCGGTATTAATTACTTGCTGCCTAAGTCATCACTATGACCTGGGTAATCTTTTACGAGTGAACACGTTCAGCTGTGTGACACTCTGTGCAAACAAGTGCACTGGAAATTTAAAAAATTATTAAAACTAACCGGACACACCCTCCTGCTGACATCCACATCTAGTGGAAACATCAACATGGTGTAGGAGCCTACATAAAAGGGATCTACAGACACTATTGCTCCTTTTACCGATTCAATAAATTTATTACATGTCCATGCATTACTGTGCTGACAGCCTAATAACTTCATGGTTCATAGCCATATGACCTAGGCAACAGCACCAATGCACCATTCCTTATGAAGACAATGCAACGTCTATATAATACATTCTGACAAATATTATAAATGCTTTTATTCCTATTTTTTTTTATTTTTCAATTAGGCATGTTTGCACACTGCAGCTCATAAGCTCAGACATGCTTAATCATTAAACAAATAATACCTTTTGATATATTCCCTTGGATTTTCTGACATATACAATGCATTTCTAACACATCTGCGTGTAATGTGATCTAACCATTTCCAGGAGTTATGTCCCATATTTGTGGACTTTTACACCTCCCTTCTTTCCATGTAGACTCCTGTAGAAGTGGAACTACGGACATGGACACAGGGTCTATGGATGCCTTGTACTCTGCTTGATGGATCACTCCACCTGGGTCATTTTGCATACAATTCACCTGCTTGCTGGAAGTTAATTTCGCGTTCGCTGAACTTTCCTTGCTTGTGCATGCTTTTTGGGCCTCCTATAAGTGTCACTTACTGAATCTAAAACCCTTCACGGTCATGCTACACATAAGCGTTATAATCGTACACCACAAAAAGAATTTATTGTACCCTTTACTGAATCCCCCCCAAGTCTATAAAATACCGGCAAATAAGTTTACTTACATAATAATAAAATCTCTCTTATTTCCAGATCCCCTTTCCTGACATCTGACTGATTACAAGTTCCTTCAATCTTCTGTCTGTCCCACCTAGTTCCATCCATCCAAATTAAAAACAATGTAACAGATCTAAATATTTTGAGTTCTTTCTTTCCTCTCTTCCACTAAGCACCTGGTCCAAGAGTCCTAAATGAGTTCCATACAGTTACTTGAGGTGACACTGCTTGAGTATCATTAACATGTTGGGAAAGATGAACTACATAAAGCCGAATGCTGTTTCCTGTTTGAAATCTTTGCTGGTGCAATTTCTAAGTGTGTCCCAGGAATAGTTCACATGATTTTGGAGATTTCTCTCTCCTTTGAGTTGGTGCTACCTTGGAATTAGTATATAAGTGTTTGGGGTGCAGGGTTTTTTGTCTCCTTGATAAAAGCAACTCAAAATTATATTTTTGTCCTCCTGGATTTCTAGTATTTTTTTGCTCTTTCAGCTCATCAGCTTTCATGAAGTCAGTGTTTCATCTCAGAACCTCTCTAAATATTGCCTTATCCTCAGTTCTTGATTTTCTGTATCCATTTTGATAACTACCTTTCCCACTTCCTCCACTCCTTAAGCTCCAAACATCATCCTCTTACCTCAGTAGTGCATGCCGAATATCATCCACAGATACTCTTTACAGGCGCATATCTTATCACTGTCAAAAATTTTACAGAATCCCCCTGATTTTGTGTCATATTTTTGTCCTATCTTTTGAAAAATATGTGTTTTTTTCTGGTAAATCATTGAGGATTACAGCCAGCCCATAGCACTACACACTAATGTTTCATCATTATTGGCTTACTCAGAAAATGAACATTGATACAAAAGCTGTCATTCTATTATTGATACAAAAGCTGTCATCCTATTAACTTTTTAACTAAATTGTGGTACTGTTTAAAACTTCTCACTGATTTTGGTACTTTGACCTCCCATTACTTTTCCCTTTGTAGAATTCTTGAGCAAAGGGTTCATATATATGTCTGCATGCCACCTTGCCAGTGCCCATTACATAAAAAAGATGACCTTACCATCTTCAGATTCCACTATGGATGCAATGTACCAGTGTTATCACTGTCATTTCATGCTGTACACCAAAACATGTTTACTAGGCCAAAATCCTTGCCTTCCTACTCTGTTCTGTGTATGGATATTTAATGGACAACTTGCTCCAAAATGCCTCATACATAATTCAGTTTGTGAAGTTTTGCGTTGTTCACATTTATCAAGTTGACTAAAGATACCCTACCAGTTACAGGTCTATAAAAAAAGAAAAAGAAAAAAAAGGTTTTCCAAAGCTATATATAGCAAATGGACAAGTCAAGATGGAATAATTAAATGTGGTCTATGACTTTGCTTGGATTCCCTACCTGTATTTTTATTTGTCTGTCTATCTATCTATCTGTTTGTTTGTCTTTATGTCTATCTATTGGTTTCTCCTTCTTGACTTGATATACATAGCTGTGAGGTACACTTTAAGATCAAAAAGTTTAACTAAAAAACATAAAACACATGCATTTTTGTGCAGTGGGATAAGCACCATCCCCCCACCCACACACCACACCCTCACACACAAAATCCCACCCATAGCTTACATATACCATGTCCACAGTTACTCTACCGTTGGGAAAAGTGAAAAAAACTCTAAAACTCTACTGTCTTACTCTCAGAGCAGTCCAATAAACTGTGACCAAAAGCAAACTGCAATGGAACAATTCAATTGAAAAGTCATTCAGAGCGAACATGTGCCTCCAATGAAGGCCATGTCCTACTTATCTGCCCCTCTATGTGTCTTTTTATACATGTGTATATATCTAGTTATTTATGTGTATTTTGTTGACAGGTTAGCCCCTGTAGGCATTTTATGATTTTTAAGATGAGATCACAGGGGTGATCTTTTTATAGAGTGAGGAAGTTTGGCGGCTGAGGATACT
>NW_025050272.1:0-14681 GCF_019279795.1 Protopterus annectens
TTTGTGTTACATACTCTCTGCCTTTGTTGCTGTCTTGCATGTTGCCCTTTTTATTTTATATATGTGCTTTTACCTGAAGCTCAAGTTGTCCATTATCAGGAGGAGGAATAAATAAATGTTCTTTACATTTAGCTGGCTTAAGAAAGGTCTGGGTAGCTTGATGAGTTTACATTTTTTCTGAATTTGTGAATGTCTGTTAAATGAAATGCGATTATTTGAATGTATTATTGGAGAGGTGATGTAGTTTTCTGTCTAATGTGATACTTTAGAGCTGACCGATGCAAGTACAGAGGCCTGCAAGAGCTTGCTAATATCACTGTTGGCCTTTATTTACCTTTCTCTAGGTTAAAAGCATTGATTATTAGCTGTTGATGAAATCTCAGAATAGTTTTACTTGCTTCTTCTGAAGGAATCACTTAGTACAGGCAGGCATTTCTACCTTCAGTTGAAATGAATAGTAACTTTGACCTCATCTGTTATGAGTGAAAACTGTGGCTGTCAGAGCAGATTTTTTTTATTTTATTTTGTTTCTTTACCACTTTACTGTAGTGAGGTAAAAGATGGATAAAACAGGACCCATTTCAGCCACAGTGTGTACATTCAAAAATGATGTGCATACAACCATAATCACAAATAATGCACATTGATAGGAAATGTTGGGATCACCATGCAGTTTGTTAGATTTACAGTTTTTTTTTTTTCTTTATCATTTGGAAATTACCCGGAGCTGTACATTTTAATCTGACAGCAAAAAGATAAATCCCAGCATTTGTAGAAGATAGTACAACATTCAGTGACCTTATGAGTAATCATTAAATGTTATGTGAGAGTAAAATTGATGAGTTTTTGTACTTGGCTGCACAGGTAGAGGTGCTGAATGGCAACCATTCCAATCCCTAGAACCCCATATTGTAATGAAGCATACTAGCATGAAGCACTACCTTTCTGTGAATTGTCTGTGAAAGATTTGATTAAGCATTCAAGACAGCTATTAAAGCTGTGAGCTTTAATGACAAGGCTATGCAGGACAAGTTAAATATTTTTTTTCTCTAATTATCACAGTGCATAATGGCATGCGTGTAGTCATCAACACTGTGTCAGTCTTGTTTCTCTCTGTGGCAGAAATATATAGATATTCTGCAGCCAGATGGTCATAGATAATGCATGAATTAGAAATATGAATGAGGGACTGTTGTGAAAATTTCACTGTAGGGCATGTACTGGTCATAGGTAGTAAAAATTACATATGACAGCAGGTCATCATTGTTTCATGCACAGAGCCTCTAATATAATCCATTGATGTGAGATCTGGTGTATGGAGAAGATAAGGAGATGACTTGAGAGATGTTGATGAACCACCTTATGAGCAAGAAGTAATGTGAAATTGAAAACTGCCCACCACTCACCCTTAGGACCATGTATATCTTTCATACTTAGGTAATGATTGATTACAAAGTGGATGTCTGATAATCAACTACAGGAGAATAGGTGACCAGGTGTGCTCTGTAAAGGAAGAAGGTGAACAGTGTCATACCCTGAGTGCTGTGGCCAGACAAGTCTCTGTCTAAAGAGGCATGGATGGTATAGTTTATTAATGCAGCAGCAGCACTGAGCAGCCAAGATGTTAGTATGACAGTATCCTCAATGGGAAACGCTCTGAAAGGTGGCATCACTTCTAATACAGGTAACCCAGTAGAATTCCTTGGGATTTTTTCTTGGACCCATACTTCTCTCTGTTATTAATCTTTCTTTTGCTCTCATTTGCCTTTGTTAACAATGTATGCATATTTTTATTTTATTTATAATTTTACTGGGGTAGTGCACTGAATTATTATTGACCAATTTCTGGCTTAGCCCAAGTAAAATGATATTTTAGTTTTTATTTCTTCCAAAGCGTGTACCAGTTTTTAATGAAAGTTCCAAGGGATTTTGCTTCATTCTCAAACCGGATAGCTGAAAATATGCTGACACTTGAAGATAAAAGAGTAGCCATTATGATTTTTGCTATGTAAAATGACTACTAATGTCAGTATATGACCCAGAAAGACAGACAGCTAAACAGGTTAGTGAACATAAATATTTTGACTTTCATTTGGACCCTGATCTGCTGTTCAAGTTGCACACCGAGTCCATGGCCAAAGTCCTTCAGAAATTAAAATTGCAGCTTTTCCTGTTTACTTTTTTTTCAGAGAATGGCATTAGCTTAAACATACTACCACCCATACTAGAGTGGTCAATCCATCGTCCCACTTACCCATACTAGAGAGTGGTCAATCCATCGTCACACTAAACTCTTCTGCAAACACAGCAATACTTCAGGCAGCTTGTTAAATATGTTTCACTTTGTTAGCTGATCTTAGGAGTCATTGCTGCTTTATTTTACTTAAGCTAGTCTAGTTTGCTGTCACAGGTAAAGCTATTGAACTTATTTCTACTTTTCAGTTTATGTATGTTCCCATCACTGTCGGACCTAAAACCATTTTTAGGACATTTGTCTGTAAAAAAGATTTTAGTAAAATTGGTCCAGCCTGCTGGAATAGTTCACCTGTGGAAGAAGGATAACAGTAAACAATTTATCAAACCTTTTTAACTAAGATGAAATATTTTCACAGAGGATAAATGTTGGCATTGCATAAATTAGTAAATTAATTGCTGCCTTTTTTATTTGCATATGCCTTTTTTGTGTTTATTTTACTTATAATAGTAGTGGGTTCAGCGTAAACCAAGTTTGTGTATATCTGGTATTTCTGAAAAGTTAATTAAAAAAGCATTTTGACATAAATCTAATAAGTAATATGTGGACTGATCTCACGAAACGTCAGTGTTAAAATTTACAGTTTTTTTGCATTATATATATAATTTTTTGCTATCTGTTGAACTGGTGTTGTCTCTGAGTGACCTTTATGGCCAGTCCAGCTGTAGAATTAGTTCTGTGTCTTGTTTTCATTTTGTTTTCCACAATTTCTTCTGTTACTCTTAAGTCATCTTGATAAGGAAGCCAGGCTCCAACAGTGGCACAACACCATAAAGTGTTATGGATACTAAATTAAAATATACAGAAAGGAACTATGGGTAGAAATTGGTTTAAGGCATATAGTCATCTCTCAACCTCTTCTCCCTTAATCCCAGCTTCTTGTCAGATGCTCTCTCCTACTCTGTCCTTTATTACATTTGCTATTTTTTATGAAAGCTGAAACAAAACATTCATTCAGGACTTCTGATTTTATAATTCTGTGATTTCTTTCCCATTTTTTGCTCAGCCTAATAAGGTATGCCGTTCTTTTCCTTCATGTAATATTTAAACTCCATTGATGTCATGCCTTTGTAACCTTCTGCTTGCCCCCCCCCCCTCCTCTGCTTCCTTCTACCACACTCACTTCTGCCTCTTGTATTCTTAGTCTTTTGCCCAAGTTGCTAGCTTCATATTCCTATGTAGACAAAACCCTTGTATTTAACCCTGAATACTCTGTCACTGATCTGCTCTTATAGCATATTCGCTGCTTTAGTTTATCCCAGTTATACTAGGTCATCTTAGACCTGCCTCCCCAGGTAATCTTAATCTACTCCCTGAAATACACCCCATTATTCTTGCCCTTGTGTTCTTTTCCTCCCCATACTGTAAAACGTACAGTGGCATAGTCACCGTTTGGTAACACCAGCTTCACTTCCCCATCCCTCACCCTTTTAGGAACAGATCTAGAATCCTTTCCATTCTAGGATAGTCTTCCACTAGTTTGCCGAACACCTCATGGTCAAATACATCTGTCAACTCCTTTTCCATCCTGTCGCTGGTAATTTCCCAGTTTACTCCTTGCAGGTAGCAGTTCTCCATGACTGAATCCCATTCTACTCAAGCCAGTATTTCCTTTCCCCCTCTAACTCCTTCTCCTTTCTTGACACATCTTGGGAACTGTATACTGTATCAGTCTACAAGTTTTCCCTCATTCATGAAGTTTAAGTTCTGTTTTTTCCCATCCTTCCTTCATGGGATGGTGTTTCTCCTCCTCCTGTTTTCAGATGTATTTGCATTTGATACCTCACTTAAATCACTAATCTGCTTCTGTCCTCCACCCTCTTTCATTCTTGAACAGAGTATTTCATTCCATCTTGGAATTGTTTTTATGATACCAACAATGTGCATCTTGCCATCTGGCATCATTGCTAGAGACCTCCTCCCTCAGCTTCCTGCTTACTGCTTGCATAACATATTAATTCTGCTTAGCCATGCTTGGAGGATCAATTGTTTGTTCTTTTGCTGTGTTTTCCCATTTCTGTTGCCCACGTGCCTCAGCAATATCTTCTGCAAATGTGCCTGCCTCTCTCTCCTTCCATCTGAGATGCATGGTCATTGAGATGTATATTTCTATCCCGGCTTGTAACACAGCTGTCCATTCTGGAAATGGAGGTTGTCACCAGCAAAGAGCTGGACCATCTGCTATCTTTCTCAACCTCTCATCCGTTCCAAGAACCAGACGTTAACCTTCTAATCATCTTCCTCATTGTGCCTGCTTTTGGCACAGGTTAATAGTTCTAAGAATGCTGGCTTTAGCCTCCTGTTCTGGCATCTCTGTGCCTTGTCCATTTTCCCTGCTTAATACCACTTCATGTTTCTCTTCTGCTACATTACTTGTGCCTACTGCATCAAAGTGAGCAATTTACCCATCTCCCCTGCTGATCATCTTCATTACCTCCTCACATGACTTAAGTCCAAGCCCTGAGAAGTTTTTCATTTAAGTGCAGCCTCCTGTCCCCCTGCTAAGACTGTGAATCCCCTCACTGACTGAAGTTCTAGTCACCAAAACACCTTCTCCCTACACTTGTTCCCCTCTTCACTTTCTACCCAGTGTCACTGTTCCTGTCTGTTTTGCCTCTTCTTCACTTCCAGGCCTCATTACTGTTTGTACTGATTGCCTTTCAGCTCCTGTTGCACTTTATCCCTTACTCATCCCTCCTGTACTCATCCTACTGGCTCCTTCAACTATTCTGTCTCATCCTCTGTCCCTTCCATATGGATGAGTACCCCTCCCTGCCTGCACACTCCTGCTCTCCTTTTCAGTCCTGCATGGCCACCTCTGAATCTGTTTCATTGTCAGTTGTCACTCCCTCTCAGCTGTTTTCCTTCCTCTTGGCTTCTTAATATTTGCTTTGTCTTTTCTTTTATGTTGCTGTACCAATTTTTTCCTTCACTTTTACGTATACTGTGACAACCTCTGCCCATGCTTTGATGTCCTCTACTTTTCTTCACCCACCTCTTTCAACCCCATATTTCCTGCCGGCTTCCTGTTTGTCTAGTTCCACTCTGCCATTTTTTGCCTCACTAAGCAATCTGCTATCATTTCTAGCATCTGTTGTCTCCTTCAAAGCTCCCCAAGCCATTTACAGCTCCAATAGTGTCTCTTGAAGCCCCTTATTTCTTCTGCAAACCCCACATCCCCACCATCCCAAGGCTTTCCAGCCCATGTGCTTGTTATACATCCAAAAAACATCACCTTCTCTCTCTCTCATTTCCTGTCTTGAAATGTAGAATTGTTATGAAACTACACAACAGTAAGTGTTCTCAACTGTCATACAGACAATTTCTGGTTTCTGTCAGTTTTCTGATCTCTGACATTTAGTTTTTAAAGGAATGCAGATGTTTGAGATCACTTTGTGCTTATTGGAAAAAAGTAATATGCATGATTTTTTCCATTGCTTTCCACCATCTGGGTTTCAGAAGGTGGCCATCATGTGTTTTATTTGACTAATCTGAGCTGTAAAGTGTTGTTCGGTCTTCGGTAGTAAAGTTTTTGTCATCATTAAATCTGCAGTATAATTTGTTTTTTTTTTTTAAATGAACTTGGAATATGTTTGGAATTTAATTATTGTTCTTGTTAATCTGTTTTACACTGCAATCAGTATGTGCTGTTATGGGTATAGGGACACAGTGCTCTGATATTCTTGAAGGGTTACTTTTTTTTAAAATGTGCTAGTTTTGTGTTGTCCTGTGGAAAATTTGAAATTGTTACCTAGTTCAGTATGATTTGACTGCCTGCCTTGCTTGGACTGCAAGCATCTAATTTGACTCAGTGGTATGAAGAACAGACTGTACTGCTGAGTGTTTGATCTTGCTTTTCTCAGAGGGAAGCTAATTCAGTAGTACATTTTATACATAGTAATGTTGCCCTAATCTAAATCTTCTCTTCCTTGTTAATGCCTGTTTTTTAAGTTTGTCTTTGAAAGTTCTAAACTTAGGATACTTTGAGGTCATGTACCTCGTTTGGTTAATATGCCTGAAATATTTGTGAAGTCGCTGACCAATATTTTAACTTGCAGTGGTAGCATTTTATCATTATGATGACATGTTTTTATACGTATCTGTTTGTTTAAAATTTTTGTCCATTTGTATCTCTGTCCCACCCTGGTTATGTTTCGGGCCAGAGCTTAGATAAGCTACCTGCAGACAGGGAACTATAAAAATGTCTAAACTGACTTGCAGTGAAAGTATTGCATGCCTGAAAATATGACATAGTTTCTGGCCCAGCATGCCCATAACTTGGGACATCCTTGACACAGTCATTTACTTTTGATAGAGAGAATGGTTGATGAAATGGAGAACTTTGAGAAGCTAATTCTGTTCTGAGCTATGTAACCTGTTTCCTGGAAGTTAGGTGGGCTGCTGCTTCTAAACTGAGAGACAAACAAATTTGCAAATAATTTGAAAAATAAACCTCTGCTCAGATACACATATCTTATCAGTTAGAGATATGATGCAGTGATTTGATTCAGAATTGTTTCTTTCCAGATGTTTGCAGGATTCCATGATTGGTATCGTATTTCTGTTTTAGAAAGTTGTGCATGCCTTTGCTTTATTGATTGCCTTATTGCAGTATTTACTAAGCAACTGTAATTAAGGTCTGCTTGCAAGGAAGAACATTTTTATCCAAGTCAAGCAACTTTGTCAGAAGCAAAATCTTGCATCACTTCATTAGCAATCAATGGAAACAGGTTTATATCTTTCTTTTTTTTGTTTTGTTTTGTTTTGTAGGGGTAGTATGTTCCCTGGTAATTATAATATTCAAGAAGTATTTAAAGCTGTATTGCAAAAAAATATGCAAGTTTACTGGTGACAGTTCAATATACAAGTACAGTCCACAGCTGTCCCTCCAAGATTTCACCAGGAAATGTTTCCCTGTGATTTGACTATGTTAATGTTATGGATGTTCTGCTACTGAAACTAAATTATGGAGTGTGTTTGTATATCACAGCTTCACAATAACAGAAAAAATGTACATGCAGTTCGTGAATACTTATTATTGTGAATTAACTCACATCTGTTTTTCATGAAGCTTCCCCAACAGTAGGTTAAGGTACATTTACTACATAGAGGAACTGTTAATTTCCTACTCAAGCAGGCTGAAATAACTGATCTGATGTTGTTAATCTTCGTTCATTCCTTACTGATGGGTTATGGGTTCCGTCCTCTGAATTGAGCCGGCCAATATCAAGCTCGCGTCAGCCAAAAACTCTCAAGCCAAGGTCCTACCCAGAATGCTGTGCTCCCTGTAACCTCAGATCGAGTTCGCAAGTTGATAGATGCTTTTAACAGACCTACAAGAAAGGAGGACATGAGATCAACCAAGAACCTCCGGAAGGGGGGGGCGGAGGGTGGAAAGTAATGAATGAACCAAGATCAACAACACATATGGAACGTTATGGTACGACATAACTTCTTTATCTGATGTTGTTAATCTTTGTTCATTCATTACTGATGGGACAGAGCTCCCAGCTAACTGTATTCCTGGGTGGCCCTCATGGAAGGACATTCCTGAGCACCATGGAGCCAAAGGAAGCTCGACCTCTGGAGGCAAAGTCCAATTTGTAATAAAGAATAAAGGTATGAGAGTTTGGCCCAAGTTGTAGCTGAGAAAATATCATTGAGGGAAGCCTTGGCATGGAAAGCTGAAGATCAACAACACAGATGGAATGCTATGGTAAGACATAACTTCTTTTTAGTACAGCTGGACCCATTTGCAAACCATTTAAAACATAACTGGTCATTCTCTGTTGTCCACCGCATACACCATAGTGTACATCACCCCAAAAAACTTAATTGGCTTTGCGTACTAAACCAGTCCAGGAAGGCAAAATAGCACTTTTTAAACTGCTGTTCCAACTCCCTCTTTGCTCCTGTATGTAATACGTATGCTTCCTATGCCTTGCTTAGACAGCTATTGCAGGTGTTGCAGACCAGTCTCCCAGTCTTTATTATTCTGTCTGTTCTAACTCAAAAGTAGAACATTTATAACCAAGTCCGTTGTGCCACTGCAGTTCTTTTACCACCAGATTTACTATTCCTCCATGCAGGACTAGCTTAGTCCTGCATGGAGGCAGACGTTTAGGAGCAGGACGGCAGAGCGCCATGCATAGTAATGAGGCATGCTGCCTGAGGTCCTAATCTTACATGGAGTGTGTAAGCGTGCAGGGGGCATGTCTGAAAGCAGATCTCTCAGAATATACACGCCCCTGCAGTGAAGAACAGCAGAAAGGGGTAAGTAATGAGCGAGATGGCTCATAGCTGTCTGCATATCCCCACCAACAGCCCCCCTTGTGCACAACAGCAAAAGTATACAGAAATAAAATGAACAAACCCGTGCATTTTTTTTAAAACATATGATGAAAGCTAACCATAGGTGTGCCCATCGCTTGGCTACGGTTAATGCATCTTAAATGGCTGAAGAGGATAACGAGGACAATATATGCAAATGAAGCAGCATAACAATAGTATAGTGGGAAGAACATTCGCCTTAGGAGCAGGCATTCCCAATTCAAGTACCACTGCAGCACATTCCATTTTCCATGGCAAAGCACGTTATGACTAATATTTATATTGCATAACCCACTAAATAACATATATTTATGAACTGGAGTACTGCAGTAAATGCACATGTGAAGTGTCAGTATCATAATGAATAAAGCAGTAGTAAGCATATTTAAGAAAGTAGTAAGCAGGTTTAAGCCCTTTTGCATGGGGGTAAGCAATGCGCACACAGGTTAAGCAATCCTGAAGCTAACTCTCTGTAAGCATATGTAACCAGAGGTTAGCATTGCTTACCCTCACACAAACCTGCTTACAAATGCTCAAAAGTGCCTTAATCACTCTGTATCCAATGGCCCTTGTTCTGCCCATCAACAAAATGAACAGCCACACAGGTCTTGAACCCAGGACTCTATACACCATAGTCACAGTAGTGAACCAGCAGGCCATCACAGAAGTATAGAAGAATGAGGTATCTGCAAACAAGTCTTCACCATAGTAAAATCAAACTGAACCTGTGAAAGGAATCCATGTAAAGACATATGTGTCTTAACCCACTAAAGTACAGCAGTACACCCAGAAGTCAGGTGTAATTGTAATAGTGTTCAAGTCCCCAATAAAACACAAGGATCCCATACAGTGTACGTACACATGAATCATGAATATCAGGCGTACATATAAGGTGTAATGAATAATAAATCAATGCCAAGAAGGAATTATAATGCAAAGTCTAATGTAAACAACGCTAAGCATTGCACAAGCCAGCTTAGGAGGTGTAAGTAATGTGTAGGTTAGCTAACTCAGTGTGCCCAGAGGTATACCCCTTTAAACAATGCCAGCCCTAGGTAAGCAGGTCTGCCCATAGCCTAGCCTTTTCAAAACTGGCCGATCACGAAAAAGTGCAGGAAACTGCCTCTACTTAAACCCAAGAGGCAGGAATACATCTCATAACTGGTTGTAGCTTCCCCTTGCAGGCACCATGTCAGGAAGGGGAGAAGGTGTGCACTTTTGGGCGCAGCACTGGTTTATCCAGGAGTCCAGAGTCATGGCAGGAGTCAAAGACCATGATCAGAGACTGCTGCAGGGCCAGTACCAGGACTCCCAATATAAGGTGGAGGCCTGGGACTGTCTCGCCCGTGACCTCACAAGTGCCACTGGCATACCCTGAACTGATGAGCAGGTCAGGCAGCACTATGCTTACCTGGAGAGGCGTAAGGGAGACCTCTTGGAGCAGTGGATCCAAGAGGCTAGAGCGACAGGGGATGTTCCAGTTGTATCACCCCACTATGTGTGTAATAATTGCCAGCTCATGTATATCATGGATAGGACTAAATAGTCCTCTTATGTCCCCCACAGCTGCAATGGAGCGTGCCGCGAACTAGGAGGTCCACTTCAGTCGCCTGGCGAGGTTGCGATGCGAGGCAGGTCAGTAATACTCATGCATTTACTGTCATAGGAAATAAAACTAAAAGTAGTAAATCAATTACCTGTATTGTTCAAGGCAAGTACTGCATACACTGGAGAATATGGCAGGAAGAGTCTCGTATAGTTCGTATATAAAAGCGTAATAGCCTGACAATAAAGGTCTAACTGCTGGACTGCATGTGTATACTCTGGTATCATATGGTAATGTAGATTTGCAATCATGTAATAGTACTATTGTATTAAGAACTATTACCCACACCATGCACCATAAATTGAATGTGTAGGAATGCCTGTATATGACTGGTGTAATCCCCAGAGGCCATTTATTACAAGTAGAGACACATAGACAGAAAACAGAGAAATGCAGACAACAAAACCCAAATAGCACATGCAACTGAGATGTGAACTGTTTTTTTTTTTTTTAGCGCACACAGCAATGGTATGAATCCTGCCAGTGGTAGTAGTCTGCATACAGAATAATACCCCACAACTGTACAGATATGTCCAGAATGTCCAGTAAAGTAGCCCATATATGTTGCCTATCAACCTGTCCCCCTGGGAAATCAGTGGGATGATCCCAGACTTACAGGCAGCAAACAGGAAATGCAATTGATTGACACACATCTATGAGAACAAAGCTGGCACACTAGCAACTGTCCAAAACCTTATGAGACTAAGAAGCCACATATGTCCCATTTACACCCCAACTTGTCGAGCTGTGGTGGCCAGAGTGTGTACAGTAATAGAGTGAGATGTATGTGCATAATAGTAATGTGGAATATGGTACTGTGTGTCAGAACATTCAGGTAGTGCTATCAAACATTTCTCCCACAGGTTTGCCAGATACCAACACTGTGCCCAGAAATACAAGAATGATACCCTGTAGTGGTACTGTTTACATTGGTATAGTATGGCATTGCGAGTGATGCAGTTGCTCTGAATAATGAGGTATTACACATCACTGTCACCCACACTGTCCTACAAAATATTGCTTTCTGGGAGATCTGTGTAAGAGTGTTGTAATACAGGGTCAAAATACAAAAGCACAGGGGATTAAAAAGACAGAAAGCATTTAGGAGATATATACAGCAATATCTATATACCAGACACAACTGTGATGGACAGTGTTTCAGTTGTAACAGACACAGCCATGGTATGAATCCTTGAAGTGGATGTAGGCTGCGTACAGAATCATGCCCCACAACTATACAGATGAGGCCAGAATGCCCAGTATATGGGCCCATATTTGCTGCCTGTTCCCCTGGTAAGTCTGTGGGATGATCCCAGATGTTTAGCCAGCAAAGGGGGAATACACATGATTGTCAAACATCTATGAGAACAAACCTGTCACTGTAGCAGCCCCCGAAACTATTAGGACATACTTGGCATATTACTCTCCTATCTACACCCCCATGTTGTCAGGCTGTGACCAGAGTGTGTATAGTAACGAGTGAGATGTAAGTGCATAATACTAATGTATAATCTGGAAGTTTGTGTGGCAATGGCTGGGTAGTGCTAACAAACATTGCTCCCACAGGTATGTCTGGTACGAAGAAGTTATCAGGGACCTGGGGACCCAGGTTGATAGTAGTCTGTCATTCGACACCCATGTAGCTAAAGTAGTTAGGAAGACCTTCTACATTGCCCACCTTATCATGAAGGGATTCTCATCTAGATCAAGGGAGGTCATAGTCTCCCTATACTCATCACTCATCAGACCAATGATTGAGTACAATGCCCCATTCGGAATGTATCTGACCCGACACTTGCAGCAGCTGGAGGCCACAAAGTTTCTCACCAAAAGGATAAAGGGTCTCAAACATCTGTCCTATGCTGCCCAACTGAAAGAACTCCAGCTCTATTCAGTAAACACTTGCTCAGAGGTGACCTTTGCCTAACATACAAGGCCATGTCAAACCCAGATTTGATGAATATGCTTCACCTCAAAAATCTAGATCCGTCAGAGCCACAAGGCGGGAGACTTAAACCTCGACACGGCTATTAATAGGACGTGCTGGAGGGATAGATTCATCACCCAAAGACTCCCTATGCTGTGGAATAAAATCCCGGTATATGTGAGGCAGAGCACCTTGCTGGCCTTGTTCAAGAGAAATCTTGACCAATGGATGGGAGATTGCAGATATACCCCAGGGATTACCTCAGTGTCACTGCTCAACAGAGGCACAGCAAAATAATGGGTATAGTTCCCCATACTAAAGGGGTGGCGTAAGCCACAAAACTATGGGCTAGGCTTGTAAATGCCCTCGGGCAGATAGCCTAGTATGAACCTATGAACCTATGAAGACTGTGCTGAGAAATAAAGACCATTATATAATCTGGAAGTTTGTGTGGCAATGGCTGGGTAGTGCTAACAAACATTGCTCCCACAGGTATGTCTGGTACGAAGACTGTGCTGAGAAATAAAGACCATTATAACCTGTACTGGTACTGTTCACTCTGGTATTGAGTGTTGCAGTTACTCTGAATAATAAAGTATCACTGATCACTGTCACCCACACTGTGCTACATAATATAATTGTGTAGGAAAGCATGTATGTGTGCGTGTCAGGTCACTAAAGGTTGATGAAGGCAATATTCTAGATATGTCCTGGCACACCTGCATGTGTTCAACACATGGCCAGAGTCTGTGCAGAAAGAGTTGGATAGCTATGTGCACAAAATCAACCCGGAATCTGGGAGTATGTGTAGAAACAGTTAGTGTTAACAAACATTCCCTCCACAGGTATACCAGGTAAGACATGTATACTGCAGGTAAAACCAGTACATGTCTAACGATGACAACAGCCATATCACTGTCCAAACTAAGGCTATAGGGTAGTGTAGTAAGACTTGTAAGGTATAGGTAATAGCACTGACTGGGAAAGTAATGTGGACTGCAGGAATATACTAATTATTAATTGACATTTCCCCCCCCACCATATCTCCAACAATAATCAACATATCCCACCCCAACTGGTATGTAATGACACCTATCTTCCGATAATGTCCAATTGTTTGATAAATATTTTAGTTGTTCCCATGCACGTGCTATATTGAATTATTCCAACATTGGTGGCATGGTGCCATCAATGTACCTGCATGCTGTTCTTATTACCACTGTGGTCCCATCTGTGCATGTGTTCTGTTTGCTGTGCAACTGTTCTGTATCTGGTGTCTGGATTAATGGGAATATCTATGCATGCTGTTATACCTAACCCTGGAATGTGTTGACTATTACTAACCCACATATGATGATAAAATCTAAACACAATAGCATGTTTGGGAAGGCCGGTCCCAGCGAACCCACCTGAGCTGTCTGTGGCACCGGGCACCAGCATGTCTGGGGCCCAACCCAGGACCTCCCTGTCTGTTGGGCCTGCACCACCTTTAGGTGAAACCGCCTCAGGGGATGGGGCTCGCCTCCCCCGGGAGCGGGCGCGGACAGTTACCTGTCACCCATCGCCAGGTCAGGGTCGTGTTGCGTAGAGATCAACCAGCAGCTTGGTGATCTACGGCAGCTTGAGGGTCACATGTCATAACTAGACAGTCAGTCTGGCTCAACGATTCGGCCCCCAGCATAGCCGCCATCATGGCTGTGAAGGTGCAGTGGTGACTGCCCATGGGTGGGGATCCTCAGTCCCAATGTTTCCATTAGGGGGCTCATGGACTTCCGATTTCCCAGCACCCCTCCCCATCAAGGTGTTTACCCCCCACGTGTCATATACTGTCCCTGTATGTGTCTTGTTTGACTTGTCTGTTAACCTACCCTGCCTACCTCCCCAAATATACCTACTACCCCTCCCCAACATCCCACTGTCACCTGGAGAAAAAAAAAAAGGACAATCTGTTCCCAAAAAAAATCTCGCCCCATACATACCTGTCCATTTCGCACATGTGTCCACTGGACATGTAATCTGGTCTAATTGGCATCACAACTTATTATTGTTGTCCTCCCTCCTCCCAGGGGTTTGTGTGTCCAAATCTACCTCCCAATTCAGTGTATATGCGCAACTGTTGCTGTAGAAGAAATGGGCAGCTATGGACCTTCCCTACACCCTTCCTGCACATCCATGGCTATTTTCCCTACTGTCTTTCCCTCTTTGTGCCCCTTTTTTCACCACTTTCCTATCAACCCCTTTTTCTATTCTTTTCAAAAAATTGGCGAGGGAGTAAGCATGAGTAAGCACTTTTAAGCAGCTGTAAGCAGGTGTAAGCCTGTTTGCACGGAGGTAAGCAATGCCTACACTGGTTAAGCAAATTAAGAAGCTGAGTATAAAAAACTGTAATCAGACGTTAGCAGTGCTTACCTTCGTGCGATCCCGCTTACAACTGCTCAAAAGGGCCTTAATCACTCTGTACCCATAGGCCCTTGTTCTGCCCAGCAACAAAATAAACAGCCTCTGCAAGGCTCGAACCCAGGACCCTGCACACTATAGATAAAGGCCAACAAAATGATAATTCA
>NW_025050273.1:0-14109 GCF_019279795.1 Protopterus annectens
TCCAGCATGTTCCTATTTATTTCTCTGCTGAGGTTTAAGTCACTGGAGCGTGTAGTTCTGATGGATTTGGATTTCTTGAGGTTGGAGCATGTCCATTAATTCTGGCTTGGACATGGCTTTATGTGATGAGCAAACAGAATCACCTCTGAGTAGGCGGTAAGCAACTAAGTAGAGCTGGAGTTTCTTTAGCCCTAACTGCGTGGGGCATCTGTTTGAGGTCCCTTGATCCTCTTGGTGAGGTACTTTTGGGGGTCTTTCTAGTTGTAGCAGGTGTCGGGTGGAGTTACATCCCAAATGGGGCATTGTACATTCTGATTATGGGCCTGATGAGTGATGAGTATAGGGGCACAATGACCTCCTCTTGATCTAGATGTGAGACCCTTCTTCATGATAAAGGTGGGCTATATAGAATGTCTTTCCTAACCACTTTACGCCAATGTGATTTGTCAAAGGAAGGTGCAATCTACTTGGGTCCCCAAATCCCTAATTACTTCTTCTGTACTTAATGGATTACCACCTGTATGTGTGGTAATTTGTATTGGAGCACTTGTTTTTCCCAAAGGGGATGACTCTGCACATTGCTTGGCATTTTAGCTTTGAGGCCATGGCTCTGGCACCAGTTATCCGTCGTCTGTGAGACCTTTTGCAGGAGGATGCTTGTGTCAGTGAGCAAAAGTCGATTCATAGCCCCCAGTTTGCAGTCATCTGCAAACTTTGTCGGCTATAGTCCTCCTGCCATTAGCCTATTACCTCAGAGAAATATATGCGAACAAAGAGAGGTCCCAGGACTGAGCCTTAGGAGACGCCCACTTGTAACTTGTTTAGAGTCTAGACATGGCACCTGCAATTTCACTGACCATGTAAGGTTCTATCAAGTAAGCCATGATTTGCAACCCATTGTTGTGACATAGGGGGTTGATATTTAAGCTAGTGAGCTTATTTATGATGCCGAGTGGGGTATTGTTATGTCAAAGAACTTTACTGCTAAGGTCAAGGTAGGCTGTGTGGACTACCTTCCAACCTTCAAATCTATGGCCTTGGTGACTGTTTCAAAGGAAATTGACCAGGTTCAGAGGCAAGATCTCCCTCTTAACAAAGCCAAATTGGGTAGGATCAGTGTTTGGAGGTTCCCAATGCTTTATTTATGAGTTCCATGATGATCGTTCCATAGCTTTGCAGACCAGGCTAGTTAGGCTTATAGGGTGATAGTTTCCAGGGTCCGTTGTGGCACCACCTTTATGGAGTGGGACCACTGTTGCTGCTTTAATACACCATTCTTTGGGTACACATATCCTGTTGTAAGGCTGAGATTGAGACAGTGATTTTTAAGTGAAGGTTCAGTTCTTCACTTGGAGCTCATGTAAAAGCGCCAGCCCAGAGACACCGATCGATTCCCACGTGATGCTGTGTTTTTGCTTTGGAGGTGGCATTCTCACCTGTGCATCTAATGCAGTGTCAGGGAGGCTACACTGTTGGGATAAGTGATTTGCTCATTTTGGGGAGAAGTTTGCACTGAACCTGTCTGCCAGGATGTTGGCAATGTCTATGTAGGAGTTCAGTGTATTTTTGACATTTTGCACTAACTCCGAGGAGGATATCTGGGAGTTTCCACCCAGGTTTGTGACATAACTAAAGAAAGCCTTGATTATCTTTTAAGCGTCTTGTCGCGATTTTTTGAAGCTAGGCGGGTAGATGATTTTATGAGGATCATAGATTTCTTGCCTGCGTACTGAGTCAGAGTTGCCTTCCCTTTCAGGGATTTTGCTCTATCATGTAGTAGTTTCCTCCCTTCTGTTGTACAGCTTATTTATGGCTGGGAGTCCTGCCAGGTGAGTCTCCTGCCTTTGGAGGGAGTGTGTCTTGGTTTTTATTTAGAGGATAGCATGATCCATGCATTTTCTGTAGTTATCCATAGAATGCATTTTGTAAAGGATTCCTGTGGTTTGGGCAGTAATTTTCCACACACTGGCCCTGGGGCTTTGAAGGATTCCACCTCAGGTTTTGAGAGTGGGAAGTTTGCTTCCCCAGAAGTTTTTGACAGTTAGTTTCCTTTGCTGCCACAGGGTGGGGACGGGATATGGATGTCAATAGTGATTGTGTAATTATGGTCAGGTCTTACCAATGAGGTATTATACCTCTGGTATGGAACATAGAAGTCCCCATGTTGGTGATGATCAGGTCAATATGCTTTCCCCTCTTGTGGGAGTGGTGACCAGTTGTTCCATAGCATTTGAGTTTATAAATTCCGGGTTAGAACCGTTAGGCTGAGGAGTGTTGGGAGCTTGTGTAGTGCTCCCCAGTCTATGTTTGGGTCATTTAAAGTCACCCATATATAATGGTGCTTGGAGAGACCTTCTATATTCTTCAGTGTCTTCCAGGAAAGCCAAGTGGGGTTACTGAGTTTTGGGAGGTGGTCTGTAGCAGGCTACACAAACTGGAAAGGCAGTTTTCCCACTGTTAGATTTGCACATGGATGGTCTCCAGATGCTTTGTGCAGTGCCACTAGCCTGGAGATATATGGGTATCTTGTTGATGAATATGGATACTCTCCCTCCTCTTGTAAGTTCCGGTCCAAGTTTGGGGCGAAAAGCATAGTATAAAGAGTATAGCCTGGTGGTGCTTTCGAGGTGCTCTCGGGAGCCTTAGAACCAGGTTTCTGTTCTACTGCACAGATATCGATATTCTCTCCCATACTAGAGAGAAGCCTACAGTGCATGCATCTTGAGAGAGTTTAGACTTCTACAGCGTTGAGCAGCAGCATTACCCACTAGTTTCCTTTCTCCTTGTGTTATTTGTCTAAGGAGGAGACAAGGGTTTGTCTTTTGGTGAGCCTTGCATAAAAAAGGCACTATGGAGAAGTAGCAAGAGCCTTGGCAGTAATTCCAAAACCCAGAAATTTGACAGAAGTGCAAATGCCATCCCTAAGCGAGCCATACGTGGCTTGTCAAGCATGTCATCAGGCTGACCCAGACACTGGATCCCCTTTGAGTGACATCAATACTTTAGCCAATTTATTTGGGAAATTGATCATTTTTGTCTTTATACTGTGGGCCACCCATTCTTGGTGAGGGTAAGATGCTACTCAAGGGTCAGGGTCATGCCGGCCTGGGCCACATGATCAGAGGAAACTCCTCTATGTCTCTTTTCATGTAATCCAGGAGAGGTACGTCTCAGGTCTTTCACACCAGCATGGACAATGATGGAGTCATATTTGTATACTTGCTTTGGAGTGACTCCTGGAGTGCTTGTGTTATGTGGCAGATCCTGGCACCCGAGCCAGGCAACTTACAGTGACCTTCTCCTTATTCAGCCTACAGGTAGAGAGGGGCGTCAGTGTCGTGTCCACGACAATAGAGTCTACCTATTACCACAAGTGTATTAGGTGTGTTGTTTTAGACTTAAGGGCTGTGACTGTGGCACACTGACTTTATGAACTATGTGATACATGGGTATTGTTGTGGGTAGAAGTTGCTTGGATGTCTGCTTTGAAGTGGTCCTCTGTTTAGCTTGGGCAAATTTTTATTTAGAGCTTCCAGTATGTTTTGTATGTTTATGTTTGGTTTGAGACATGTTGCAATAGGTCTATGTGAGACTGGTTTGTGGTGTGTGTGATTACCTTCTCACTCCAGACTGACCCCGGTTGCCAGTACTATGCTGATGAGAGCTCAGCCTCAGTTTCAGCTATATAGTTGCATCTCTCACATATATTTGAGCTTATTTGGGAAGAAGAGGGTTTTCTGTATTACATAAGGCAGTTGCAGCATTGCCCTCGATTCCCATATTCACCAGCTGGACTGGAGGTAAACTTGAAGCCCCGACTTTTGGACATACCCAGAATAGTATAAAAGGGAATTATTTTTGACTTGATCAAAAAGGACCAATAGGGAGCCAAGTACTTAAAGGGAGTATAAGAGGGTGTAGTGATTTAGTTTATTAGTGCTTAATGTAAATAATGCATTGAGGCATCAAACACAAGGAGAAGAGGTAGCTGAGTATTAAATAAATCACTAGTATCCGGTCAAAAAATTCTTGAGGCTCACGAAAATCCAAAAAGATCCTTTATTAAAACACACAAGAATGGCGCTTTATGTGGCTTGATCCACGGCTTCATCAGATGTCAATTTGTAACAACTGTTGCATATATATATATATATCCGCTGGAACGCGGGAAAAACTTTCTAAATTGATTAAACAGCTGAATCTGCATTTAAAATTAGCGTGGCACAAGACAATTTAAGCTTGTTGACTCAATATTATGATTAACTTCTCTGTATTTAAAAAACTGTAGATGCTTATAATTCTAAAACATGGTTATATGCCAACTAAAAATGTATAAACAGCATTGAACAGCATTGAAGGTAAATTAAAATGCTGCAGATGCTGGTTGCTGCCACATGCAGCTTGCTTATAAAAAAGATAAGTAAATGGATAAATAACTCTCAAAGCGAAAGCGTTGACAGGTGAGAAATAACCTTCTATGTGTAAAAAATCCAAGTAATCCGGTCTTCTGAGACAAATAATTCCAGTTTATTACACAGATAAACCACGATAGCGCTTTCACTAACTAGTGCAAAACTTCAGATCACAAACGGGAGGGCTTGCAGGAACCATGTGCTTTAAAATATCACCATGTTAATTAAATCCAACCAACTTTTTGACTTGAAGCAGAGCCATAAAACCTAAAAACTAAATATATAAACATAAAATCATCTCAAGATGCAACAGAAATAAACAATGAATTGTATGCATATTACTTTTTAAAAATTAAAAATAACTTCATTCCATAAGAAACAATAAAAAGAATTGGAGAAGTAAATGCTCTATAAGAAGAACATGTTGTGAGCAGCATACTATCAGAGTCTGAAGAGGTGTATACAGCCCACTAATACATAACTGCATGCTTGATGGTCAGTACTATTATTAATGTCTGAGGGCAACTTAGAAACTATACATAGTAGATCACTGCCATCAAAACATGAAACCATATACTGAAGTCGATTGAAAGAACTATGTATCAGCCTAAAGTGATACTTGGTATAATAAAGGTCAGTGCATAAACTAAAGATGTATATCTGCATATGTATAAAATGTGTATATAAATGTAGTGTCTTAATAAATATATGTATCTAAATATAAAAGAATGAATGAATGTGTACAAAAATATAAATAAATAAATGAATAAATAAATAAGTTATTGTCTAAAAATGAAGCTAAAACCATTAACATTAACAGTATTACAATATAAAATGAATAAATTACCCAAAAATGTGATATATGTATGTGTATGTATATGTATGGGAACTACTGGCAATGATAAATTTGTGTTTAAGAATCTGAATGACTATACACCAGTAAATCATCCATTAATTGAAGCATATTCACTTTTCTACAGAAGATGAGATTTATAAGTATTTTGCATAAAGAGACTGAACAATTCTAATTTTATGTTTAATAATAATAATCCTGTCATACCAAGAAAGAAAGAGCCTTCATTGCTTAAGAAATGATTTAAAATATAACAATTAAGGCCAGCAGATAAAGAGCTCTGGCATGAAGTGGTACCGATACCATAGATTATCAGAATGAAATGTATAATATGTTAAGTGATGTGTTTTATACAAGAATTGATTTTACTAAAGGTCCATGAAATGTGTGCATATGTACATGATATTTTAACAGATATTTACTTATACAAAGTAATTTAATAAACAGAAATGAGTTCAATTATTTATATATTAAGATGCCTACCATCCCAGTTATACATGGAATACCCAAAATACAATAAAAGCATTACCAAGCCACCCATGAGACCAATAGTCTCAGGGCAAGGATGGAATTCTGAAGCACTTGTCAGTTTTATTGGAGAAAACATTTAAGGTGTATTTTAAACAATAATGAATTTGTATTTAGACATGTGATTCTAAACAGTTTTAACAGATTTGTACTATATTAATAATCCGAAATGGATACTATCTCAAAATCTGATTTTAGTAACTTTTGATATACAATCATTGTTTACAGTCATCCCCTAATGATCTTGGTCTAACTTATGTTAGTAAATATCTTACAAGAACATATATAGTACCTATGGCAATGTTTTAATTGACTTGTTGGTACATTTCCTTGAGCTAGTGCTGGAAAATAAATGTGTTTATGTTTACTGATAATATTTTTATCAGCAGTTATTGGGCCGAGCGTGAAGCTATGGGCACTCCTTGTGCCAACAGCTGCGCCAGTAATATTCCTAGCTTACTGGGAAGAGATCAGTTATTATTCAAGAATACATGTTTAAGAAATATGTATGAGATTTTATAGGCGTTTTGTGGATGGCGTGTTTATTCTATGGGATGGTAATATAGAAGAATTGCTTAGTTTCAATATGGTTTTGAATAACATTACACACCATGTTTGAAATTTACAATGAAATATTCATTATTGAAAAATTGAATTTTAGATTTATATGCTCTAAAAACTCAGATGTGGAATGTTTAACACTGAGATTTTAGGAAAGCTGGCCTGTTATAGGAACACTTTACTATTCAGAACTAGTATGCATCCTCAGTATGTTTTTTCAGTAACATAGTCAAAGAAGGACAGACCCTCTGAGATGTCTAGGATTTGAATTCAATGACAAAAGGCTTTATGGCGAGACTTATATGACTTAGGGGAGAGAAGTTTGCTGAGAGAGGTTATAATTCTCGGAGGTAGATTTACAATTTGATAATGCTCTAAGTTTACGTTCGACATCAGGTACCCCATATTTTGGGCCCAAGCCTATAGTAATGAATGATGTCAAAGAAGTCACAAATGCAAAAGTTAGGTTTCTTGACTTCATATACAGCAGATAATAAACAAATTAGAGATCATCTCCAAAAATTGGAACATACTACAAACTGATGTCATATTGACAAACATTGTAGGTGATTCTCAAATCCTTTACCTATAGGAATAAGAAGAATCTTAAAAGATTGCTTTGTTATCCACCAAACAAGAATCACGACCAGTCTTAGTTATGGAACCACACCTTGTGGACAATGCAACTTTTGCTCCTCAATAGGAATTCTAGCATAGTATTTATACATCCAGATACACAGAGGGAAATATATGCCGAGCCAATGCCAACTGTATGACACCTGATGTCATATAACTTTGCTGGTATGTGAACTGTGTTCATGTTTCTATGTTGGTAAAGCGAATAGGGTATTAGAGACAGAATAAAAAAGGGAAACACTGTTATAATATAAAGAAAAGGTAATCTGCAGAATGCATTGGCCAAGCATGTGACACAAACAGAGTCCTGAACACAAGTTCATGTTTAGGGTGCTGGAGAAAATGAATATTAATGTAAGAGGAGGTGACATCATGAATCATACGAAGATAGAAAGTAGGTGGATTATTTTGCTGAGATCTGATAAAGGTCATGGTTTTAAATAGAAAGGGCATCTATCAGACCACACCTAAAGAAAGCGTAAGAGCACACTAAGTTCTAGAAATTTTAAGAATTCAATATGCTCTGATATTTGTTCCCATACATATACATACACATACATATATCACATTTTGGGTAATTTATTCATTTTATATTGTATAATACTGTTAATGTTAATGGTTTTAGCTTCATTTTTAGACAATAACTTATTTATTTATTCATTTATTTATTTATATTTTGTACACATTCATTCATTCTTTTTATATTTAGATACATATATTTATTAAGACACTACATTTATATACACACATTTTTATACATATACAGATATACATCTTTGTTTATGCACTGACCTTATTATACCAATTATCACTTTGGTTTGATAATAGTTCTTTTCGACTTGTATATGGTTTCATGTTTTTGATGGCATCTACTATGTATAGTTTCTAAGTTGCCTCAGATTATTAATAATAATATGACTATCAAGCATGCAGTTATGTATTAGGCTGTATACACTTTCGTACTTGATAGTATGCTGCTCACAACATGTTCTTATATTTACTTCAATTTTTATTGTTTCTTATGGAATGAAGTTATTTTAATTTTTTTAAAAGTAATATGCATACACCATTGTTTATTTCTGTTGCATCTTGAGATGATTTTATGTTTATATATTTAGTTTTTAGGTTTTATGGCGCTTTCTGCTTTTGGGGTACAAAGTTGGTTGATTAATTAACATGCAGATATTTAAAGCACATGGTTCCTGTGCTTCCTGTTTGTGATCTGAAGAAGCTACTAGTTAGTGAAAAGCCGTTTATAAGTGGGTTTATCTGTGTAATAAACTGAATTATTTGTCTCAGAAGACCGGATTACTTGGATTTTTTACACATAGAAGGTTATTTCTCACTCTGTCAACGCTTGCTTGAGTTATTTAACTAAAAATGTATGTCAAATATCGGATGGGAACCCCATTCGACATTGTGTATAGCCGACCCATTTTTTATTATTTAGTGTAGGGCCTTAGGGTTATTTTGTGATGTTGATCAGACTAAGATATCAAACATGAGTAAAGCGCATTAACAAAAAATCAATATATACTAAATCTTGCATTTCATAGTAACAATATTGATTAAGGTTATCAGTAAGTGTAGTGCTAACTCCATCATGAACATCTATTGCAAAACATAAACAACCCATGCATTTATAGCCAAAACATATAAACCCTGTTAAAACGAAGCGCTGTTACCTTGAAAACATAAACATACTGAGACATTTGCTTAATTTGCAAAAACATTAGGTATGTGTTAGCCTATTTTATATGTTACTAAGAGTAACTAAAATAAAACAGCATGTCTGTTGGCAAAAAAACGGACATAAAAAACATCTATATGGCAAATGCTAGCTGTGTAATACATAACCTAGTAGCAAAATTAATAAAATTGTGGATAATCAGCTGATGAATTGTAGTTGAATTCAACGCAAAATTTCTTACTTAAAAAACCCTTTACCATCGTCATTTGTAAATGGGTAATATGTGTATGAAAAATATATGTATATGTATATATATATCCCATTTCAAAAGTATATTGTATATATATATATATATATGTATGTAACCTATATGTATATAAGGCCCATTTCAAAAATAAGAATGTATAAAACATTATATATGAATATACCATTATATTATAACCCAAGTACCGACCAATCAAGCGCATGCTTGACTGATCATAGCTTGGGTAGTGTAGCAAAATCAATATAATAGGAGTCATTAATGAATGCAAGAATAAAGTTAAAAAATGCAGTAAAAAATGGAAAATATATATGTAAAAATAAAAAATATATCATTAAATATATGTTAATATATATCAAAAGAAATATATAAGTATGTAACAAGTGTAAAATTATCGTGATAGTAATACTGGCTTAATAGAAAAAGAATGGTTTATGCCTGGGGGTATATGCGCTCCTAATTTTAGAATCCATTTCAGTTCCGTGAGAGCCAAGTCATTCTCTGTGTCACCATCCCTACCATTGTGAATCACTATCTGCAGAACTCTAAAACAAAAAGAGTGCGTTGGGAACTCTAAAATGTGTTTCGCCAAGGCATTGGTTTCTAGGGCCTTACGTATATCATATAAATGATTGTATATACGTTCTTGGAGTTTCCTTTTGGTTAACCCTACATAAAATGCCTGGCATTTATTACAGGTGGCAAGATATATCACATTACGAGTATTACAATTGGCATGAAAGCGTGGTTTAAAAGTATAATTCATGTGGGGATGAATAAACAATTGTTCTTTAGTTATATACTTGCACCTATTACAACCATAACAAGGAAACGTACCTTGTTGTTTAGAGTAAAGATTACTGATGGTATTGGCTTCCTTATTCAATGCAGGGCAATGATCGCCACATAGAATTCTTTTGAGATTTTTACTGTTCTTGTAAAGAAAAGTTGGATTCCTACCAACAATATCTCTGGTTTTAGTATCAGTGATCAATATATGCCAATTGTGAAAAATAACTTGTTGTATATTCCTGATGTCACTGGTATACGTAGTGACATATCTAACAGAGCTTCTAACTGAACATTCATTTTTGTATTCATTATGATAAAACTTTGTATGTCCTGCTTCCAAACCAATTGGCTCTATAGGTACCCTCCCTCCTATTGTCTCCTGTTTGATTTTGCGAACCATCAGCGGATCATATCCCCTATTGATAAATAACCTTTCTAGGGAACATGCTTCCTTAGTTAAATCCTCAGTTCTGCTGCACAGTTTAAGTATCCGTACAAAGTGGCTCTTCACTATACCTTGAAAGACATGCCTGGGGTGCATGCTGTCAAATGTTAATATCGAGTTTTTCCAGGTCGACTTCCTATACAATGTAGAAATGATGTTGCCTGCTGATGTAAAACTGAGTGTTACATCAAGAAAGTTGATGTGTGTAAGGGAGGTCTCCTTAGTAAACTTTAGGAACGTGGTGGTCATTTCCAGATAACTCAAGAAGGACTCAAAAAGTTCCAAGGTACCTTCCCAAACAATTAAAATGTCATCTACAAACCGCCTGTAAAATTTTACATGTTTAAATTTCTCATTATTGAATAGGAATAACTTCTCCCACCACAACACTACCAAATTGGCGTAGGTATTAGCGCAGGGGGTGCCCATGGCTACCCCCCACTTCTGTAAATAATGCACTTGTCATGAAACATGTAGATGCATTGTTGGATAATACAAGGTCCAAGAGTTGACATAACAAAATAATCCTATCATTAGTAAAGGTGGTTTCTCTAACCAAAAATTGTCTTATGTACTCCATACCTGTTTCATTCGGTATTGATGTGAATAAATTTTTCACATCTAGCGTGATAAATATATTTTGTTGCTTATGATCTAGCTGAACTACTTTTATGTTATCGAGGAGATCATAGGTATCTTTTAAAATGGTAGGAAATTGGTTTACCACCGGTCTTAAAGTGTCTTCTATAAACTTGGAAATATGTGCTGTTATCCAGTTCTCCCCAGATACAATGGGTCTGAAGGGAACTGGTGATATTCCTTTATGGACCTTGGGAATCCCTTTGATAAGGGGTGTGGTGGGGTGTTCTATATTCAGAAAATCAAAGATCTCCTGACTTATTTGGCGGCACCTTAAGGGGATAGTCATTATGTGGCACATCTTTAACTTTGTTTATGCGATGTGTATACAACTTCTCTATGGGTGATAGGAATATAAGTGTCAACTTCCGATAGCATGTGGAGCATGCTGGTATTGTATTTATGCCTGTCTAGAATCACCACCCCTCCTCCTTTATCAGCCGGCTTAACAACAATGTGTAAATCCTGTTTTAATTTACTCAAACTGCATGCTTCAGTTGGAGTCAAGTTGTAATATCTCCCTTTCTTACTCACTTTGCTAAACATTGAGTAATATTGATGTTCACAACTTCTTAAAAAGCATTCAATGTGTGCTGGCATAATAGGCATATAAATACTTTTAGTCCTATATCTAGCAATATCTTGTTCATCATTGATATCAGTGTTAAACAACAGTTTTAAACATAACTTTCTGCAAAATAATCGTAAATCAATTAATGTATCAGTTAATGTAGCAACTTTGGGAGGTGGCTGGGAATAAGGGGTCAAAAGGCCACTTGTTTAAAAAACACTGAGTACGTGAAATTCATCCAGTACAGCAGAAGAAAGATTGAAAAGTAAACCGGGAGTCAGTTCTTCCTCCTTCTGTTCTGCGTGAACTGTTCCGGTGAATACTTCCTCTTGCGGGAATCCCTGCTGTGAGACCGCCCTCTGGTCTGGTGTGTTACCTGCCGTTTTAAATATGGTAAAAAACCAACCGGGGCGGGTAAAACATTGGAGGTATTTTTGGGGATAGCTCCAGCAGTCTGGGATACAGACTGATTAAAAAAGGCTTCCTGATTCGGAGGAGGCGTGTCTGCAAATGATGTACCGGCATGAACAGTCACTGGTGGGGCCGATGTAGATGCTTCTGAATGAAACATTGAAGCCGGTAACTGAGGTAAAGAATGAACAGCAGAGCTGGTTACTATCATTTGTTTAGAAGGCATGATGGCTGTTTCCGTTCGTGACTGTGTGACAGTAGTCTGAGACGCAGAGTGCCTCGGCCAAATAAATACTTGGCCTTTCTGAAAGTCGTTAAAGTCACGTAACAATTTTTTGTGTTTGGTTGCTCTCAGTCTGTCACTAAACATGTTCACTTGGGAGAGCATATGATTAATTTTGTCTGCACAATGTGTTGAAGTAAAGCGTTCTAGTAGCTGTCTGTATAATAAATCAGTCTTACTTCTCAGTTCTGTCTCTAGTGGCAAAAAATAGCTGAGCATTAGCTTGGCATAGCTGAACCCCAGCTCGATGTTCAAATCTTGCCACTGCTTAAGAAGCTCTGGATGCGAGTCCCCATAGGTGGGCATACAAAATACCCTCATCCCCCTGGGGGAGTTTATTTTAAATGTATGCAATACTTGCTTCTAAATGGAGCCTTTGCCAGGCGTATCTTTGTAGCTGGTATAAGTTATCTTCTAAAGACTTAAGTAAGGAATAAAAGTCTGTGAGATTCTCACCATTATCATTCGTTTGAGTATGTCCCGTCTCACTCGTGAGGTCCAGAGACAATAAAGGGTTACGGTTCAAGTGGATAAGTCCATCCCATAACGAAGGTGTTTCCTTCGACTCCGGTTCAGAGTGGGCGGTGGGCTCCATTGTGTGCTGGGACTACCAACCAAATAGAACACTCGAAATGCAGATAGGTAGTCAGTATCCCTGCTGAACGATACTCTCACCAAAAAACTGGAACACAATGTAAATAATGCAGTGAGGCATCAAACACAAGGAGAAGAGGTAGCTGAGTATTAAATAAATCACTGGTATCCGGTCAAAAAATTCTTGAGGCTCACGAAAATCCAAAAAGATCCTTTATTAAAACACACAGAATAAGCGCTTTCATGTGGCAAGTCCACGCTTCATCAGATGTCAATTTGTAACAACTGTTGCATATATATATATCCGCTGGAACGCGGGAAAAACTTTCTAAATTGATTAAACAGCTGAATCTGCATTTAAAATTAGCGCTGAACAATTGCGCTTGTTGACTCAATATTAGTTAACTTCTCTGTATTTTAAAAAACTGTAGATGCTTATAATTCCTAAAGAAACATGAGATTTATATGCCAACTAAAAATGTATGTCAAATATATGGGATGGGAACCCCATTCGACATTGTTATATAACCCGACCCATTTTTTATTATTTAGTGTAGGGCCTTAGGGTCATTTTGTGATGTTGATCAGACTAAGATATCAAACATGAGTAAAGCGCATTAACAAAAAATCAATATATACAAAATCTTGCATTTCATAGTAACAATATTGATTAAGGTTATCAGTAAGTGTAGTGCTAACTCCATCATGAACATCTATTGCTAAACATAAACAACCCATGCATTTATAGCCAAAACATATAAACCCTGTTAAAACGCCACCTCGGTTTTGAGAAGTGGGAAGTTTGCTTTTGAGAAGTTTTTGACAGTAGTTTCCTTTGCTGGGGGTGGGGACGGGATATGGATGTCAATAGTGATTAATTTATGGTCAGGTCTTACCAATGAGGGGTATACCTCTGGTATGGAACATAGAGTCCCCATGTTGGTGATGATCAGGTCCAATATGCTTTCCCCTCTTGTGGGAGTGGTGACCAGTTGTTCCATTTAAGCATTTGAGTTTATAAATTCGGGCTTGGAACTCGTTGGGCTAGGGTGTTGGGGGCTTGTGTAGTGCTCCCATTGTGGGAGTCTATGTTTGGGTGCAAGTTAAAGTCACCCAATATAATGGTGTTTGGAGAGACCTTCATATTCTTCAGTGTCTTCAGGAGAGAAGCCAAGTGGGGTTACTGGAGTTTGGGAGGGAGTGGTCTGTAGCAGGCTACAAACTGGAAGGCAGTTTTTTTCCCACTGTTAGTTGCACATGGATGGTCTCAGATGCTTTGTGCAGTGCCACTAGCCTGGAGATTGCCTTAAGGTATCTTTGATGAATATGGATACTCTCCCTCCTCTTAATGGTTAGGTCCAAGTTTTGGGGCGAAAAGCATGTAGTATAAGGTATAGCCTGGTGGTGCTCGGGTGCTCCCTCAGGGAGCCTT
>NW_025050274.1:2500-13719 GCF_019279795.1 Protopterus annectens
AATTCCTAATTTTTAGTTATTTGACTTTCTTTATTGCATTACTACAAAAGGGTCTTTTGATAGCCTTGAAGTTAGCTAGAGTAAATTAAAGTTGTCCTTTAAAAAAACATGTTTATAGTTTTATTTGTTATGCATTATATATTTTCTTGATATATTGTTATTATATACTTTTGTTTTAGACTATTTACATGTTTTATTGTACAGTTTAGGCCATGTGCATAACATATGCTTTTTGATGTGCAAAACAATTGTTTATTGCACTTTGAATGCAATTCTAAGGGTAAATGTAACAGCAGGCGAGGTTATTGTGTCTGTCTTTTTAACTAAGCTTTTTTAATTAAGCTTACTAATTAAGTAATTAGTAACTCCTATAAAAAGGGAGGTACTCTTTGTATTCTTTTAAAAAATTCCTCTGAAGAAGCCACACTGTGTTTGTGGCGAAAACGCTGCTTTTTACCTGTGCAAAATAATAAAAACGCGTTAAGGAACTTTTGGGCTTGTGTTCTTGGTGGACTGGAGCTTTGTTCGCTCGTTAGCCTTACATCAAGATATTCTATCTTGGTATCATTGATCTCGTGTGTGAACTTTAAAAACCACACCGTATTGTTGATGTATTGGATAAAATTCTCCAATAGTGATTTATCACCCGTCCAAACAATGAAAATATCATCCAAAAAACGTAGATATATTTTGATAAATGGGCTGAATTCCCTTTTGTGTACATATTCTTTCTCCCAATATGCCATAATGTAATTGACGTAAATGGGGGCACAAGCTGCCCCCATAGCTACACCAGTCCATTGTTTAAAATAATGGCCATCAAAATATAAAAAATTGTTGCCCAATACAATTTCCATAAGCCTAACATATGCATTAATTTTATCTTGTTCATAAGCTCCCGTATCACACAGTTGTTCCTCTAACCAATCAAGACCTACATCATGGGGTATCACTGTAAATAAATTGCAGATGTCTATGGTAACGAAGTAAAATTCTTTAGGTAGTACCAAATGTTTAATCATTTCTAAAAAGTGCCAAGAGTCTTTGACTATATGTGGTATTTTTTCTAGACCAACCTTTAATTTGTGATCCAAAAACTGACTAATGAAGCTTACTTTACTTCGCTTTCCATCTACAATTGGTCTAAATTTTACATTGTCAAGCCCTTTATGAATTTTGGGGATTCCAAATATACCACTTATTACAGGGTGTTCATTTATCATATATTTGTATTCATCCTCCATGATCTCCCCTTGAAAAACCATGTCGTCCAAGGCCAGGTCAATCTTTTTGTAGGCTATATTAATTTCATTGATACTAACTTCAATGTAATTGTCCTCAAATAACATGGACGTCATAATACTAATATAGTCCTGTTTATTAACTATAACAACCCCATTGCCCTTGTCCGGTTTCATAATGCGTATACTGTTCAATTTACTTAACATTGCCACTGTATCATATTCATGTTTTGTCATGTTATATCTGGGTTCATGTTGCCTGTGCCTATAATATTCCCTAAGTTCCTGTTCACATATATTTTCAAAAGTTGCCACTACTTGGCTCATAATGGAGTTATAAAGGCTTGGTTTTGCTAATGTACTAATATCACTACTATTGATGTTACCCCTATCATCCCCAAAAATCGTCTTCAAATTCATCTTGCGGGTGAAAAGTTTTAGTTCAATCAGAGAATCAGCAATATTCCCCCTTCTACACGGTACAAAGTTAAATCCCTTTGAAAACAAATCAGCATGATTATTGTTTAATTCAATACTTGAATAATTATATACCTTAAAATCATTTCTTGTATTGTATAATACTTTGGGATTACTTAAAACACCTTCACATTGTACTGTTATAACTGAAGTACATTGTCCCTGAATTAGTTCTTCATAAAATCTCAAAAAGGACTTAGATATAGACGATGTACTCTGGTTGACTGCCAAGGACACATCAGTATTCACAAAGTGCTGATTTAGACAACCTACTGCATGAACAATGTCTACATCAATGTTCTTGTTACACAACGTATTACCATCTAAACATGTTTCATCATATATTAAATTGCCTTTGTCTAAATTGTGGTCGTGAACTGTTTCACCAATTCCTTCATTGTCCAAAAAAGCAACAGAATCACTCAAAAGAGGGTGTATACTTAAATTCAACAAGGAAGTATCACACATCACGTTTTTGTTAGCTGATAAATTTGTAGTTTGTGCTATGGTATGACTAGCAACAATTCCGTTACTGCACACTCCAGAATTAACACAAAATACATCAACATGACTAGTCTGTAAACTAAATGGGTCAAGACAACAAAAACCCCCACCCCCAAAGTTAACCTGTGTGTCAGTGGCACCATTATCCACAACTACATCCACATCATTTATTACATTGTCTGAAATGTCGTACTTGAAATTAAACACATTGTCCACACAATCGTTCTTTGGTTCCATACTATTTCCACATTGTGTTAAGCTCATTTCGACATCTTGACAAATTTGAATAATACGTCTTGTCTCACTGGTCGGTGTGTGTAAATAACAGTCCCGCACAAAATTAGTTGTCTCATTGTCAAAATAAAAAACATTATTGTTGAACGGGGGTGTTTTGAAAGGTGTACTTACTGCTCTTTGATTACTTTTGTCCATCCCCTCTGTGGACCACTCGTGCCTTTGTTTTTTGATCGTGCCCCCATCCATATTCCTTGTTGGTCGTCTTGTTCCATTCCTTGATTCCGTAGATGCTCCGATCATCTTAGGCCCTCCCCTAAAGGGTCCTCGTCAAACCCACTCCAGTTATTATATTCACTGGGCTGTCGCGTCTCATTAACGTCATCATATCTTCGTTTTTGATTTGTTGGTTTACTCTTCTCAGCCTGTTTGTGATCTTCCTTTTCATGAAGCGGATAAATAACACCACTCTCATATGTTTTGATGTCACGTTGTAGTTTCAATAATTTTTTGTTGTAAATTGCCTCACAACTCTTTTCTATGTCCTTAATAATATTGACATAATTATTATAACATTGTTTTAATAACAGATCTTGAGTAATCTTAGTGTTAATACCTTCCAGTTCTTCCAACATTTGGTCGATTTTTTTCTTATTGTACTTAACCGTAATCTCCATAATTTTTATCCCCGTATCATCAAATAATTTGTGCAAGTCAGTAATCATGTCTTGATTGTTTTCACAACCGTTGGGGTACCGCCATACCCGCAGACTCTTGGGAACCATACCCAACTCAATGTTTCTGGTTAGGTAACTGTTCTCTAAATAAGTTCTTTTTAGCTTAAACAACTTTAATTCAAAAATTGTCATTAATTCCGTTAGTGATCTCGCTGACACACTTTTCCTTTTTATTATCGGAACACTGTCCTTTTGAAACTCATATCCGTTAACCTTCCATTGTGCGCTGAATTGCAGCAAGTCAGTTTTGTCTGAAGGATTGTAATTGGACTTGCCCACAATTTTATTACTAGAGCCAAGGTCGGCACCTGTACCCCTCCCCACCGAAGTGGTGAGAATAACCTCAGGACTGTTTTGAGTAAGCGGTAACCCCAGGCTGCTGCCAGAGGCTGTTAGAGACACATTGTTTTCCCTTTCCATCAATTTCTGGATTTGAATCGTGTGCTCACCAAGCTGCTCATGTATGCGTTGCAGTAAAACCATGACATTGGCAGTAGGAGTACCATCCTCCATAGGTCAACAAACAAGAACCAGTTCAAAAACACCAAACGATACTACACAGAATAAAACGATATCCAAACTGCTCCAGTTGGAATGATGCAGGTTTAATGTCCAACGCACAAAATACAGCATAAAACAGCACAAAACAGCAGCACCAATTCACCAATGACCCAGGTTTCGTCTCAAAGCATTGACTTCATCAGATTGGTGAACTAGTAACCAGCAATATATATTAAGCTTAATTAATTAATAACATCTAATTAACAATGCATAAAACACATTTACTTCAACCATAATATCAAGAGTGACCTTCCTTGTTCTAAAATATTACTCTAATGCCATACAAAATATAATGGTTAAAATAAAAGGTTGATAAATATACAGTGAATAAAAAATAAAAAATGTATATGTATTTAGTAAAAAACAATATATAAACTAATATATTTTATTATTTAATAATTGTAAAATATTTAAAATACACCTACATAACATGAATATATAATGTAGGGAAAATTTTGCAAAATATGTATTATAAAGGGTATGTAAACAATTATATTCCTCACCAAATTAAACTCATGTTGCACAAACGTCCTTGATGGTTAAAAACTGAGTTTCTAAAAGTATATATGTGTATAATATCAATATTTTATTTTTATTATTATTATATATTGATATTCAACCACAAATGTGTTTAAGTCTGAGCCAAGGCTTGATGGAAATGTACTCATTCAACCCTGGATAAGTACATGCATCAAGCCTAAGTTGCCATGTAAGTTCACTCATATCCAAATGATATTGAGTTGTTCTCCCCTTTTGGTCCAATATCACTTGCTGAATAACACAAAATTTAAATTTATGTGTACTATTAGCTATAACATGTCTTGCCAGGGCATTACTGGGTTTTTTGTGCTGTATATCCAGTATATGTTCTTTAATCCTGTCCCTAAATCTTCTACATGTCTTTCCCACATAAAATGCCCTGCAATCTTGACATTTAGCTAAATAAACCAAATTTTTGGTTTGACAATCATGATGGCCCCCTATACTGACAACACAATTGTTAACCAAAACTTTGTGTCCTGTTGTCAGAATGTAATTACAAGTGGTACATCTGCCACATTTAAAATTACCCCTTACTCTATTACATGAATCCTTACATTCAGTTGAACTTTTTTCAAATATATCTTTCAGTGACATGTCCTTTTTATAAATGAACTTGGGCTTATGTGAGAAAAGTGAATATGATTCCCTGCTTTTTTGAAATACTTCCCAGTATTTCATAACAGTCTTGACTACATATTCTGCATCTCCATTATATTTAAGGATGTAAAAAATAGTATCACTACCAAATTTGTTCTGTTCAATATTACTATTGTAATACCCAAATTGGTCTATGTCTGATGTTAATATTGGTGCCATGACGTTGTTATCTCTTTTTTGCTGAATTTCTTTTCTTAAATCCGCACATAACTGCTTCGGATAACCTCTATTAAGAAATAATCCTGTAATGTACTCTAATTCTAACTGAAAATCCGAATTGTCACTGACCATGCGTGCCGCCCTTACCATCTGCCCTTTCACAATGGCCCTTTTCTGATGGCTTGGGTGCCAGCTATCATAATGCAGGTATGAGTTCGAAAAGGTGGGCTTTCTATAAATGGTAGATCTCATCTTACCATCCTTTATGTCATATGTTAGCCTTACATCAAGATATTCTATCTTGGTATCATTGATCTCATGTGTGAACTTTAAAAACCACACCGTATTGTTGATGTATTGGATAAAATTCTCCAATAGTGATTTATCACCCGTCCAAACAATGAAAATATCATCCATAAAACGTAGATATATTTTGATAAATGGGCTGAATTCACTTTTGTGTACATATTCTTTCTCCCAATATGCCATAATATAATTGACGTAAATGGGGGCACAAGCTGCCCCCATAGCTACACCAGTCCGTTGTTTAAAATAATGGCCATCAAAATATAAAAAATTGTTGTCCAATACAATTTCCATAAGCCTAACATATGCATTAATTTTATCTTGTTCATAAGCCCCCGTATCACACAGTTGTTCCTATAACCAATCAAGACCTACATCATGGGGTATCACTGTAAATAAATTGCAGACGTCTATGGTAACGAAGTAAAATTCTTTAGGTAGTACCAAATGTTTAATAATTTCTAAAAAGTGCCAAGAGTCTTTGACTATATGTGGTATTTTTTCTAGACCAACCTTTAATTTGTGATCCAAAAACTGACTAATGAAGCTTACTTTACTTCGCTTTCCATCTACAATTGGTCTAAATTTTACATTGTCAAGCCCTTTATGAATTTTGGGGATTCCAAATATACCACTTATTACAGGGTGTTCATTTATCATATATTTGTATTCATCCTCCATGATCTCCCCTTGAAAAACCATGTCGTCCAAGGCCAGGTCAATCTTTTTGTAGGCTATATTAATTTCATTGATACTAACTTCAATGTAATTGTCCTCAAGTAACATGGACGTCATAATACTAATATAGTCCTGTTTATTAACTATAACAACCCCATTGCCCTTGTCCGGTTTCATAATGCGTATACTGTTCAATTTACTTAACATTGCCACTGTATCATATTCATGTTTTGTCATGTTATATCTGGGTTCATGTTGCCTGTGCCTATAATATTCCCTAAGTTCCTGTTCACAAATATTTTCAAAAGTTGCCACTACTTGGCTCATAACGGGGTTATAAAGGCCTGGTTGTGTTAATGTACTAATATCACTACTATTGATGTTACCCCTATCATCCCCAAAAATCATCTTCAAATTCATCTTGCGGGTGAAAAGTTTTAGTTCAATCAGAGAATCAGCAATATTCCCCCTTCTACATGGTACAAAGTTAAATCCCTTTGAAAACAAATCAGCATAATTATTGTTTAATTCAATACTTGAATAATTATATACCTTAAAATCATTTCTTGTATTGTATAATACTTTGGGATTACTTAAAACACCTTCACATTGTACTGTTATAACTGAAGTACATTGTCCCTGAATTAGTTCTTCATAAAAGCTCAAAAAGGACTTAGATATAGACGATGTACACTGGTTGACTGCCAAGGACACATCAGTATTCACAAAGTGCTGATTTAGACAACCTACTGCATGAACAATGTCTACATCAATGTTCTTGTTACACAACGTATTACCATCTAAACATGTTTCATCATATATTAAATTGCCTTTGTCTAAATTGTGGTCGTGAACTGTTTCACCAATTCCTTCATTGTCCAAAAAGCAAATAGAATCACTCAAAGAGGGTACTTAAATTCAACAAGGAAGTATCACACATCACGTTTTTGTTAGTTGATAAATTTGTAGTTTGTGCTGTATGGTATGACTAGCAACAAATTCAGCACTGCACACTCCAGAATCAACACAAAATACATCAACATGACTAGTCTGTAAACTACATGGGTCAAGACAAAAACCCCACCCCCGTTAACCTGTGTGTCAGCGGCACCATTATCCACAACTACATCCACATTTATTTATTACATTGTCTGAAATGTCGTACTTGAAATTAAACACATTGTCCACACAATCGTTCTTTGGTTCCATACTATTTCCACATTGTGTTAAGCTCATTTCGACATCTTGACAAATTTGAATAATACGACTTGTCTCACTGGTCGGTGTGTGCAAATAACAGTCCCGCACAAAATTAGTTGTCTCATTGTCAAAATAAAAAACATTATTGTTGACCGGGGGTGTTTTGAAAGGTGTACTTACTGCTCTTTGATTACTTTTGTCCATCCCCTCTGTGGACCACTCATGCCTTTGTTTTTTGATCGTGCCCCCATCCATATTCCTTGTTGGTCATCTTGTTCCATTCCTTGATTCCATAGATGCTGCGATCGTCTTAGGCCCTCCCCTAAAGGGTCCTCGTCAAACCCACTCCGGTTATTATATTCACTGGGCTGTCGCGTCTCATTAATGTCATCATATCTTCATTTTTGATTCGTTGGTTTACTCTTCTCAGCCTGTTTGTGATCTTCCTTTTCATGAAGCGGATAAATAACACCACTCTCATATGTTTTGATGTCACGTTGTAGTTTCAATAACTTTTTGTTGTAAATTGCCTCACAACTCTTTTCTATGTCCTTAATAATATTGACATAATTATTATAATGTTGTTCAAATAACAGATCTTGAGTAATCTTAGTGTTAATACCTTCCAGTTCTTCCAACATTTGGTCGATTTTTTTCTTATTGTACTTAATCATAATCTCCATAATTTTTATCCCCGTATCATCAAATAATTTGTGCAAGTCAGTAATCATGTCTTGATTGTTTTCACAACCGTTGGGGTACCGCCATACCCACAGACCCTTGGGAACTATACCCAACTCAATGTTTCTGGTAAGGTAACTGTTCTCTAAATAAGTTCTTTTTAGCTTAAACAACTTTAATTCAAAAATTGTCATTAATTCCGTTAGTGATCTCAATTTACACACTTTTCCTTTTTATTATCGGAACACTGTCCTTTTGAAACTCATATCCGTTAACCTTCCATTGTGCGCTGAATTGCAGCAAGTCAGTTTTGTCTGAAGGATTGTAATTGGACTTGCCCACAATTTTATTACTAGAGCCAAGGTGGGCACCTGTACCCTCCCCCACCAAGTGGTGTGAGAATAACCTCAGGACTGTTTTGAGTGGCGGTAACCCGGCTGCTGCCAGAGGCTGTTAGAGACACATTGTTTCCCTTTCCATCAATTTCTGGATTTAACAGTGCTCACCAAGCTGCTCATGTATGCGTTGCAGTAAAACCATGACATTGGCAGTAGGAGTACCATCCTCCATAGGTCAACAAACAAGAACCAGTTCAAAAACACCAAAACGATACTACACAGAATAAAACGATATCCAAACTGCTCCAGTTGGAATGATGCAGGTTTAATGTCCAACGCACAAAATACAGCGTAAAACAGCACAAAACAGCAGCACCAATTCACCAATGACCCAGGTTTCGTCTCAAAGCATTGACTTCATCAGATTGGTGAACTAGTAACCAGCAATATATATTAAGCTTAATTAATTAATAACATCTAATTAACAATGCATAAAACACATTTACTTCAACCATAATATCAAGAGTGACCTTCCTTGTTCTAAAATATTACTCTAATGCTATACAAAATATAATGGTTAAAATAAAAGGTTGATAAATATACAGTGAATAAAAAATAAAAAATGTATATGTATATAGTAAAAAACAATATATAAACTAATATATTTTATTATTTATTAATTGTAAAATATTTAAAATACACCTACATAACATGAATATATAATGTAGGGAAAATTATGCAAAATATGTATTATAAAGGGTATGTAAACAATTATATTCCTCACCAAATTAAACTCATGTTGCACAAACATCCTTGATGGTTAAAAACTGAGTTTCTAAAAATATATATGTGTATAATATCAATATTTTTATATATTTTATTTTTTTTAGAAAAGGGCCATTGTGAAAGTGCAGATGGTAAGGGCGGCACGCATGGTCAGTGACAATTCGGATTTTCAGTTAGAATTAGAGTACATTACAGGATTATTTCTTAATAGAGGTTATCCGAAGCAGTTATGTGCGGATTTAAGAAAAGAAATTCAGCAAAAAAGAGATAACAACGTCATGGCACCAATATTAACATCAGACATAGACCAATTTGGGTATTACAATAGTAATATTGAACAGAACAAATTTGGTAGTGATACTATTTTTTACATCCTTAAATATAATGGGGATTCAGAATATGTAGTCAAGACTGTTATGAAATACTGGGAAGTATTTCAAAAAAGCAGGGAATCATATTCACTTTTCTCACATAAGCCCAAGTTCGTTTATAAAAAGGACATGTCACTGAAAGATATATTTGAAAAAAGTTCAACTGAATGTAAGGATTCATGTAATAGAGTAAGGGGTAATTTTAAATGTGGTAGATGTACCACTTGTAATTAAATTCTGACAACAGGACACAAAGTTTTGATTAACAATTTTGTTATCAGTATAGGGGGCCATCATGATTGTCAAACCAAACATTTGGTTTATTTAGCTAAATGTCAAGATTGCAGGGCATTTTATGTGGGAAAGACATGTAGAAGATTTAGGGACAGGATTAAAGAACATATACTGGATATACAGCACAAAAAACCCACTAATGCCCTGTCAAGACATGTTATAGCTAATAGTACACATAAATTTAAATTTTGTGTTATTCAGCAAGTGATATTGGACCAACAGGGGAGAACAACTCAATATCATTTGGATATGAGTGAACTTACATGAGTATCCTTAGGCTTGATGCATGTACTTATCCAGGGTTGAATGAGTACATATTTCCATCAAGCCTTTGGCTCAGAGTTAAACACATTTGTGGTTGAATATCAATATATAATAATAATAAAAATAAAATATTGATATTATACACATATATACTTTTAGAAACTCAGTTTTTAACCATCAAGGACGTTTGTGCAACATGAGTTTAATTTGGCGAGGAATATAATTGTTTACATACCCTTTTTAATACATATTTTGCATAACTTTCCCTACATTATATATTCATGTTATGTAGGTGTATTTTAAATATTTTACAATTATTAAATAATAAAATATATTAGTTTATATATTGTTTTTTACTATATACATATACATTTTTTATTTTTTATTCACTGTATATTTATCAACCTTTTATTTTAACCATTATATTTGTATAGCATTAGAGTAATATTTTAGAACAAGGAAGGTCACTCTTGATATTATGGTTGAAGTAAATGTGTTTTATGCATTGTTAATTAGATGTTATTAATTAATTAAGCTTAATATATATTGCTGGTTACTAGTTCACCAATCTGATGAAGTCAATGCTTTGAGACGAAACCTGGGTCATTGGTGAATTGGTGCTGCTGTTTTGTGCTGTTTTATGCTGTATTTTGTGCGTTGGACATTAAACCTGCATCATTCCAACTGGAGCAGTTTGGATATCATTTTATTCTGTGTAGTACTCTTAGTATATAGACCATGGACACCGGAAGATATCCGGAAGGCTACTGAGGGAATCTCCCATCCAAAAGTTAATTTTATGAAATTTTTAGAAGATTTACAAGGCATGAGGTTAAGTTATCACTTGAATGGGGAAGAAGTAGAAAAAGTAGTAAGACAAATTATAGGTCCAGATTGGCACATGATTTGTAGCCTGGAGATCCTCGTAATGCAGAGCTCAGACCACTCCCACATAGTGACGCAGAGTTAGACAACAGAGTGAAAGGTCTGACAGACCGAATCTCTGAGAAATGGAAACCTAGAGCAGATTGGACTTGCATTAATCAATGCATACAACAGGAAAATGAGACAATAGATGGATACTATGGTAGATTATTAGAATGTTTTAATAATCATAGCAGTATGTCAGTTCCTGAGAACCAACAAATGATTCCCGTATGAACAACAATTAAAAAATCATTTTGAAAA